>NC_080417.1:63463987-63770237 GCF_029873635.1 Malania oleifera | reverse complement strand
GTGGTTGTAGAAAGATAGCACATCCTTGAAGAAAGTCTATTCACCCCCCTTCTAGACATTCAAGCGGGCCAACAAGTGGTATCAGAGCGCCAGTCGTTGAAATTCGGAGTAACATCTAGGCAAAAAGATCAACATGGCAGACATGTTTGCCCAGGGCCAATTCGTGGACCGTCCTCCCAAGTTTTGTGGAACTAACTATCCAACATGGAAGGATTGAATGTCTATATTTATACAGGCTTTTGACTACCGTATGTGGAATGTCATCACCAAAGGAGACTACATCTTCAAAAATGAAGACGACGATGACATACCCATTGGGAAACTTCTCGAGGCAAATGCAATACTGGCACAGCTCAACTTTAAAACCAAGAGATTCTTATATTGTGCCATAAGTGATGAAGAGTACAACCGGATATGCGGCTGCAACACGACCAAGGAAATGTGGGAAAAACTTCAGGTAACATATGAAGGCACTACCCAGGTAAAGAGATCTAAAATTTATATGCTTGTAAAATAATATGAAATGTTCAAAATGGAAGAAGGTGAAACGATTACAGCTATGTTCACACAGTTCACACACATCACTAATGGACTAAAAGCTCTCGGTAGAGAGTACTCTATGGAAGATAATGTGCAGAAAGTTCTTCGATCTCTATTGACATCTTGGCACGCAAAGTCCACATCAATTGAAGAAGCAAAGGACCTCTCAAAGGTCACACTTGACGAACTAATTGGATCTCTCATGACCTACGAGATCAAGAAGAAAAATGTTGCTGTTGAAGCTGAAGCTCCCAAGAAGGCTATCGGAATTGCTCTGAAAGCTAGGAAGCAAAGAGAAATTATGGAAGAAGAGGAGAATAATGATGACGATGAAGTTGCTCTACTAACTAGAAGATTCAGAAACTTTCTGATGAACAAACGAAATGGCAAAAAAAAGGAAAAAGGAGAATCAAGTATCAGATGCTACAATTGCAAAAAGATCGGGCACCGCATGGCCGATTGCCCTCTCTTCAAAAACAAAAGTAACAATCAACAAGGAGACAAGGAGAGGTTCAAAGCAATGAACGCAACATAATGGGATGAACTAGATGGAACATCAACTGACGAAGAAGTCGAAGAAGAAACCGCTCATTTGTGCCTTATGGTAGATGAACAAAGTGAGTTAAGTTCTGATGACGAATATCTCCCTTCATATGAGGAATTAGAGGAAAATTGTAGAAAAATCTATATTGAGCTAAGAGCATCTAAAAAGAAACTTAAATTTTTAGAAGAAAAATACTCAAAATGCAAACAAAAACATATTTGCTCATGTGACACCTTGAAAGCTGAAAATGCATCTTCTCACCTTGAAAAAGAAAAGCTTTCTAAAGAATACTTAAACTACAAAGAGTCCTCTCAAAAAGAAATTGAAAGCTTAAAAAATCAAGTAATTGAATTCCTTCAAGAAAACTCTTCATTAAAAAAGAAAGTGAAGGATCAAAGCAATACTATATATAAATTTACAAATGGTAAGGAAAATTTCGATAGATTACTTAGAGCACAAGGATTTGGAATTTTCAAAGAAGGTCTAGGATACAGCCTATCATCTTTAGAATTGATAGGATTTGCAAACCTCTATGCTAAAAGGAGTTCTGCATCAAAGAAAAGCCATGCACCTAAACAAAACCCCTCACACACAAATAAAGTTTGTCTATATTGTGAGAAAAAGGGTCACGTGCGATTTACTTGTCCCTTTAGGGGAAATAGAGGAAAAAATATGAACTACAGATGGGTAATTAAGAACACTAACCCAGTAGGACCCAAGAAAGTATGGGTACCAAAACAAATCACTTGATGTTGTGTGCAGGTATGCTTGAAGAGCGACTCCATAAAGAATAAATGGTTTCTAGACAGTGGATGCTCAAGGCACATGACGGGAGACGCAAGCAAATTCCTCTCCCTCACCTACAAAGAGGAAGGGCTTGTCACGTTTGGAGATAACGCCAAGGGTAGAATCATCGGTAAAGGTAAAATAGGTAATTCATCCTTGGCTATTGATAATGTTACTCTACTTGATACTCTCAAACATAATTTGTTAAGCGTTCGTCAACTATGTGATAAGGGGCTGAACATCATTTTCCAATCCTCAAAATGCTTGATAAATGATTTAAATGGAAATACCATTCTCATAGGAAAACGTGAATCCAACATATATACAATTGAGTTTGATGACATCACAAATTGTAACATTAAATGTTTAGCTGTCACCAATGAAAATTGTTGGCTATGGCATAGGAGACTAGGTCATGCAAGCATGGATCTTCTTCATAATCTTTCATCCAAGGAACTAGTAAACAGCCTACCAAAAGATAATTATATGAAAGGCAAAATATGTGATGCATGTCAATATGGAAAACAAGTTAAGACCTCTTTCAAAACTAAGAAAGTAATCTCTACATCAAGATGACTCACTCGAAAAATGAGCAGCTCGGAAGCTATCCCAAGTATAGGAGTTACGTCGTGTAATATTAAGCCCAAGGGCTAGATCGTCTCCTCAGGGAATGCGTTTCAATATCAGATTTTACGTTCTTCCAATTAAAATTAAAAAGGTACTGAACTCAGTTCAGATTCAGGTTTTTAAGATTGTTGAGTTCCACTTTGAATTAAATGACATGTAATTTAAAGTCCTAAACTAAAATGCAGTGAATTGAAGAACACTGCGTTGATTAAAGATGGAAAATTGGAACTCAGAATTAAAAACACGCAGGCAAGGAAACTCGATCAGATTCAAACGCACACACTAAAATTGAACCTTCAACAAATTTAAGATATTGAATCAAGAGTTTCAATCTAAACATAGACATAAAAAAAATTTCGACGCTTAAATGACAACGAAACACAATAAAAACTCAAACTTTAATCAACCCGGCCCTAACTAACCCAAGATTCAATAAAAAGACTAAATTTTGGAAAAACAACTTCAAACAGAAACTCTTTTTTTTTTTAATTATTATTTGGCTAGAAGTAAAGCAGAATTTAATTTAAAAGAACGATAAATAAATAATTGAAAGAAGCTAAACTAAACTCTACCAATCTAATGACAATATTAATTGAGAAATCTCAAATAAACAAGAACTAAACATCAATAAAATAAAATAAAGTAAAAGTACTTAATAATCACTCAAACAAATTTTTAAAAACTCTATTTAACTAACTAAATAATTTAAAAACAAAACACATTCAATTGCAATAAAAGGAGGAAGAGAAAAAGCCATAGCAGCTGGTTCTCAGGTTGCTGCTGCTACTGGTGTGGTGGCTGCTGTGGTGGCTGCTGTTTGGAGGAACAGCTATGCTGGAGACTGGCCGAGAGGCTGGTTCTAGCTGCTGGAAAATTGCAGCAAGTTGCAGAGGACCTGCTGCTGCCGCTGGAGTGGAACAGGGACTTGGGTGCTCAACTGCTAGAAGAGAAGTCTGCTGCAGTTGTCCTGGCTGTGTGGAGTTGTGCTTGGGTTGCTTGGCTGCAGCAACAGATTCGGCTGGAGAAGAGGCTGGTACAGAGGAGCTGGGATGAGAACTAGAGGGAGAGGAAGAGCAGGGGAAGAGAGGAGAGTTTGAGGGAGAGAAAGTAAAGGGAAGAGAAGAGAGCAAGATGAAAAAAAAACAAAGCCAACTAATGAAGAAGAAGAAGAAGAGGAAGAGGAGAGGAGAGGAGAACCCCCACGGGGCTGCCTGTGCAAGGAGAGGAAGAGAAGGAGATTTAAAGGAGGCATTGGGTGCCCTAGACCCGGATAACACTGACCCGACCCGTTTGGAAAGGGTTGACCCGGCAACTTGATTTTTTTTCATTTTTTTCATTCTCTGTTCATCACAAATCTGACCCTTCTGGAGCCTGTATCTCAAAAAACTCAAAACATGAAAGTTGTAGATGATCCTTTCCTGTTTCTCCAAAAATTTGAATCGTCTTGATCGGAGCTCAGACGGAAAAGTTATGCATGAAATACGAACAGGTGTCGGTTTTGGTTCTCGGGAATTTTTCCTGCGACAAAAAATTACCAAAACTTCATAAATAGTGCAATAAAGTTCAAGAATGATGATTTTGGCACTTTATTAGAATATTGGACAATTTTGTACATTTAATTAAAAATATAAACCATAAAGCTCAGGTTAAACGTTCAATTACGCAGTTTCGACGCGTAATCACAAGACCCTTAGAGTTAATCCATCTTGATCTATTTGGACCTAATGAAATAGCTAGCATTAGTGGAAAACTGTATGCATTTGTTATTGTTGATGACTTTTCTAGATTTTCATGGGTAATTTTTCTTGCTAATAAAAGTGATACATGTAATGCATTTATTCATTTTTGTGGAAAAATCCAAAATGAGAAGGGAATGTCAATTATACATATTAGAAGCGATAGAGGAAGAGAGTTTACAAATAAAGAACTTGAGGATTTTTGCAATGAAAATGGATATTCACACAACTTCTCCACACCATAAAATCCACAACAAAACGGAGTAGTTGAAAGAAAAAATCGAACACTCCAAGAAATGGCTAGAACAATGCTCAACGAACATAATTTGCCAAAATACTTCTTGGTAGAAGTCGTTAGCACAGCATGCTATGTTAGTAACCGAGTCATCATTAGATCCAAGATAGGAAAAACCCCATATGAAATATGGAAGGGTAGAAAACCTAACATCTCGCATTTTAAGGTTTTTGGATGTAAGTGCTTTATACTAAATGGTAGGGATCATTTAGCCAAATTTGACTCAAAGTCCGATGAGGGGATCTTCATAGGATATGCCATGAATAGTAAAGCATATAGGGTATTCAAAAAAAGAATTCAAACTGTTCAAGAATCAACCCATGTTGTCTTTGATGAAACAAATCCTCACGCATCCAAAACCCCTATTGAGATAGATGAAGAAAACCAAGTCACTACCTTTAGAATTGAAAGAGAATTAGAACAGCTCAAGTTAAATAATGATCAAGATACAAATTGTCAAGATACAAATATAGATCATCTAGGATCTTCTCCTCAAGAATCAAACCAACTAGAAGAGAAAGAAGATCATGGATTACCCAAAGCTTGGAAGTTTGTAAAAAATCATCCAACTGATCTCATCATAGGAAGTCCCTCTCAAGGAGTCAGCACCTGATCTCACCTTAGAAGTGGATGCAATCACATTGCTTTTGTATCTCACCTAGAACCTAAAAACTTTGAAGAAGCTAAAAATGATGAAAATTGGATAAATGCTATGCAAGAAGAATTAGATCAATTCGAAAGAAACAAAGTATGACACTTAGTTCCTAAACCCAAAAATACCACAATAATTGGCACTAAATGGGTCTTTAGGAATAAGAAAGATGAAGATGGAAACATCGTTAGAAATAAAGCTAGACTTGTAGCCCAAGGATACAACCAACAAGAGGGTATTGACTATGACGAAACTTATGCTCCTGTAGCTAGACTAGAAGATATTAGAATGCTCCTTGCTTTTTCTTATTACAAAAACTTCAAATTATTTCAAATGGATGTTAAAAGTGCCTTCTTAAATGGATACATAAATGAAGAAGTTTTTGTCAAACAACCTCCTAGTTTTGAGAGCACACTCATCCCAATCACGTATATAAACTCTCAAAAGCCCTTTACGAACTTAAGCAAGCACTAAGAGCTTGGTATGAATGCTTAAGCAAATTTCTTCTTGAAAATGGGTTCACAAGAGGAAAATTCAATACCACTCTTTTCTTAAAACATAAAGAAAATGATATACTAGTTATACAAATCTATGTGGATGATATTATCTTCGGGGCTACAAATGAGACCTTATGTCAAGATTTTGCTCAAACTATACAGGAAACATTTGAGATGAGCATAATGGGTGAGTTAACCTTCTTCCTAGGATTACAAATCAAGCAAATGAAACATGGAATCTTTATAAATTAGGCCAAATACGTTAGGGACATGTTAAAGAAATTTAACCTTGAAATGGGAAAATATAAGGCAACTCCCATGAGCATCACAACAAAGCTTGATGCTGATGAAAAAGGGAACAACATTGACCAAAAACTATACCGAGGCATGGTAGGTAGCTTGTTGTATCTTACCTCCAGCAGGCCTAATATAATGTTCAGCGTTTGTCTATGTGCTATATTTCAGCGTTTGAGTTGGTTTATGTTCCCACCGAAAACCAACTTGCCGACTTTCTAACTAAGCCTCTCAATGAAGAAAGATTCCACAAAATTTGACATGACCTGGGAATGTGCACTCCTTCAGACATACTATAGGATCCTCATGTCAGCTCCTACCTCCATTCTTACTCTCTATACTCCTCCACTTTGTTTTTATCTCCTTCCTCCAGCTCTCGTCGACGAACACAGGGTCTTTGTCACCGAGAAGTTCAAATAATTCATCGACGAATATAGGGTATTCGTCGCCGAAAAGTTTTATTTTTCGTCGATGAACATAGGGCCTCGTCGACGAAATCTATCAGGCTACTTATTTCTTCCAAGTTCAAAAAGACAAACCCTAGCCCTCTTCTCATATCTTTCCTTTCTCTCCACTCTGTATTCTTCCTCTGCACACCTTGTGCCACCACCTACCTTGCGCCACCACCCGCCTCTCTCGCCACCACCACGCCACCGAGTACTCCTCTTGGCCACCCTTGGCCATCTCTGTTAGCTTTACCGTGATCCCAAGAAGGGGGGTGAATTGGTATTTTTAAGATTTATCCCCTAGGTATTTCTCCTAACAGTAGTATGTTCACAACCCTACGGTCAATCTAATTCGAATAGTATAAATATATCAGAAATTAAATGAAGCAGTTTAATTAATCGCACAAGCATCAGAAAGTAGTAAATAAAGGGTGACATGCAGATATGTTATCGAGGTTTGGCCAACTACCTACATCCCCGCCTTGGCCAACCAGCACAAAGATTATCACAATAACTTGCTCACTTAAATGGGTGAAGCGGCACCTATACAACCAAGTCAAATTATCATAGGGCTGACCTCAACCTTCACACCAATCCTTATCGGGCTGGATTACCGCCCCCTCAGGCCATGCTTGGAATCTCTCAGATATACAATCAAAAGGTACAATATATGGGTGCTTTCACGTAAAGCAAATTTGTACTACAAATGCGCACAAACACAAACACCACAGATGATTAATAATGTAAGCTCAGTGTGGTCTAAGTAGTTCAACTCTCAAACAAGTTTTTCTATCAGTGTAGTACGCATGTGAGAGTGTCAATAATAATCTGTGTATTTCAAAGTATTCAATCCAACGTGTTCATACAAAATATCAAGCAAGCCTTAAGAATGTCAATCAGTAGAATATATCAATCACAAAAATATGTATATGCTTGGACTTGCAAATTATATGTGATCTTTGTTTTTAGCAAAAATATATGAGTGAGTAAATATTGCAACAAAGATGTTTCACCTCAAACACAAATATCTCCTCAAATGGTTTTCAAAATAAAGAGCAATAGATATTTGTAAATGATTTTGAAAATATTTTGCAACCAAAAGCAAATATGAACTTCTCAAGATGTTGCAACAAATATGCAATCTCAGAAGGCTTAGTAAAGTTTTCTTAGGATGAACTTATTGGCTAAGTCCCCTAAGAATCCTTTTGGACCAACTCTCAATAAAAATAAATCAATCTCACAACCAAAAGAGAGCAAACCTTCCTATCTAAACACTCAAGAACACTTACAGATGATTTAATGAGTTTAGAATGTAAGCTAGAGTGTATTTGGAAGAGTATGAGCAAATGGGAATCAAAAGAGAGTATTTTTGCTTGAGAGAAATTTTCCTAATCTTTTGTCTAATCGATTCTTAATTCTCCCAAATGAAGGAGTATATATAGACATACTGAAAATTTTGACCGTTGGGGACCTATTAGGGATTGTTAGAAAAGATTAATGACATTTAAATCAATTTAACCCTATTTAAAAATATTTAACCCGCAGTAAAAATGACGGCAACCCGAGAGGTCCGGTCGACCAAGTCTCAAATGGTTCGGTCGGCCAGGAAATATTGAACTAAGGGCACAGTCGACCAGGAGAGGGCGATTTCCCAAATTTCTGAGGTTTGGTCGACCAAGACATTTTGAACTACCTGGTTCGATCGACCAGACCACTGGGAATTCTCCTGAGAACCCTTCGGCCAACCAGGTAGTTGTAGTACAAAAGTGGTCCGTCGACTAGATGGTCAAACTTTTGACCCCAGGGAGTTTCGGTCGACCAGGGACTTTTGAACTACCTAGTTCGGTCGACCAGGTGGTCAAAATTTTGATCCCAGGAAGTTTCAGTTGACCAGAGCCTTTTGAACTACCTTTGTTGGTCGACCGGGTGGTCAAACTTTGACCCAGGGAGGTTTCGATTGACCAGGTCAAAATGAACTGACTTGGCTGGTCGACCGAAATTGCACCATGTGTGCATTTTGGTCTTGTATTGAAGCAAACAAGTCCTATTCAAGTGCCTAACAAATGTATGTGAAAGTGTGAGTGTCTTAGGGGCACTTGGGGTCCAATTTGAAGACACCGAAAAAGTCCGGTGTCGGTCGACCGAAGGGAATACCCTAAGGTCTTTATATGGTCATTTTTGGTTTGTATCTGGTTTGAGCTTACAAAATAAACCATGCATGTGAGGTGTGTGCTTATTACAAACCGAATACCCTAATTACTATTACAGACAAATTTCACTAAAAAATTATTACAATTAAGAGCATGAGATTGTCTTCAAGCTTTGAGCTTTCACGTGCCACTGATGATGTGCTAATATGAACCTGCACATGAACTAGATATTTATTATATACAAGAGTATTTGTCATTATCAAAACTAGGGCGTGACCTATAAGGTCAACAGTCTCATTCCTCAAAGCTACCAGTTCCTCCTCTCAGACAACTTCCTCTCGGCCACCCTCATCCCTCCATGGCTCCCCGCCCCAAACACTGAAATCTTCGAATCGAAGCTGGTGAAGGATCATCTCGCCCTGCTTCCGGTCCCCCTACCCCTGCTCTAGCCAACCCCGACCCCCGCTTCGTCTCCCCTGAAGCCACCTCCCATTACCAAACCGACATTATCAAGCGGCATATCGTCTATGAAAAAATCGTACCCTCCAATTTTCTCCAGCTTCATTTCCCTACTCTTCTCACTAAGATTCAAGCCCTCGGGTGGGATGCCCTCGTCAATCTCGATGAGCTCGTTTATGAAGACCTTGTTCACGAATTCTACGCGAATTTCATTCCTTCATATCGCGGCATTGCCGCTTACTCCACTGTTCGAGGCACTGTTATTTAGCTTTCCAATGCCAAGTTCTCCACAGTACTCAGCTGCAATTCTTATCCTCTTCTTGGCCTCCCCAAGTCATCTTGGCCGACCCGTTTCGATTGGTTTGACTGCCACACCGCCCTCAAGTTGATTACCGGTAATCATCGTATTCCGGCGATGGCTCGCCCGAAATCCAAGGACCTCACTGTGGAATTTCGAGTCCTCCACCATATCATCACATATAACTTGTGCCCTCGCACTGGTGGTAGGGACTGGGTCACCCTTGGTGACATATTCTACATGTACTATCTATGGGTCGGCCGTGGTCTATATCATCCCTTTATTATCGTTCAGAACATCGAATAAGACCTCAAGCGGCAATGCAGCTGTCTCTCGTACGGTCATCTTCTCATGACCTTCTTTGATCACTACGACCTCATTCACGCCGGCCTGCCTTGTATTTGTCCTACACCCAAATATATTTACACTGAGGTGACTCTTCGTCGCATGCACTTCAAAAGGGACGAAGCAACGAACACATGGGTCAAAGCCCACGAGCAAGGCAACATTCCCGTCGATGAGGTTGAGGCTGCCTTGGAAGCCGAAGCAGAAGTTGAAGAAGGCAAGCATGAGGACACCGTCTATGGCCACATACTGGAGCGCCTGGATGGGCTTCAGCACGCTATGGCGCAATCCGAGCTTCGACAGCGCCATCATTTTGACTCTATAGATGCATCTCTTACTCAGCAAAAGAGCGCTAACCACACTCGTTTTGACTCTCTCGACGCACCTTTTGCTGCACTATTTGATAGACTAGGTCGCCCCCACGAGTAGCGTGCTTTCTCCGGTATCCCCCTGATTTTGATTATGGCAAAGGGGGAGAAGTAGATTTAGGTCTCTTTTTCAGTTGTGTGCGGATGTAGTTAGAATACAATTCTAGTTGATTCTATTAGCCTTAATCACTCGTTGTAAGCATGACACATATTTAGTAATGGAACATTCATTGCATCCTATTGAATATAAATGCTCCATCTGCGTACTTGAATGATTGATATACTAGACTGTCATGGTTTATGCAGGATTAAATGGAATCTATCTTATTTATAAACAACATGCTGTCAAAATTTATATAAAATATTCTTTCATAAAATGCAAACATTAAGGGGGAGTATTTTATTTTAAATTTAAACCATTTCACTTAGTAAGGGGGAGTATTTATTTTTTTAAAAAGAACACTAATGGATTGCCATCATCAAAAAGGGGGAGAATGTTAAACCAAGTAGATAAAGGTCTTTCATTCCTACTATGTTTTGATGATAACAACCCATTAGCTACTCTTAAGGCTACTAACGTTTGCTTCTAAGTCATGATCAGCTATACAGAACGGCACCTGAATCAACAAACAGTCAAAAGCAACCCGTGCCATAACCAAAAGCACAAGTCTCTCAATGCATTCATGGACGATACACAAATAAACAACGGCATCTAAAGAATGAGTGTGTGAATGAGAGAGATACCATCTTGTAAATATATTGTACATAGAGTAAAACTCAATACTAAGAGCAAGAAAGAGGCGTATCACATACACACAACAAAATACTAGTAAAGTCATTTAAAAGTGTATAAAGAAACCCCCAAACGGACAAGGACCTTCTTAGAACTTAAGGGACAAAATTTTAAGAAGGATCTCGTCGATGAACACAGGGCTTCGTCGACGAGAGTAGCACAAACTTCGTTGACGAACACAAGGTTCTCATCGACGAAAAGATACCGAGGGGCATCTGAATTCAGAGCCATAACTCGTCGACAAACATAGGGCGTCATCGACGAATGTCATGAAGAACTCGTCAACGAACATAGCTTCGCGTCGACAAAAATATACTGAGAGGTACCTAAATTCAGAAACAGCAACTCGTCGACAAACACAAGGTTTCCTCGACAAATTAACTGAAGAGCTCGTGGACGAAGTTCTTGCTTCGTCGACAAACGTCAGGCAGCAGCGAACATTAAATGCCACAGAACGGCTAGTTTGACCCTTGTCTCATATTCATAAATGCCCAACGGTTCTCCAGCTTTCCCCTAGTCCATTTGATGTTTAAATAGGAGTAAATAAGCATTCATTCAATACCTAGAAAAAAATATATTGTAAAAAGATCATTCATTGGTGTGGTTATTTTTTTGGGTTTGCTCATACACTCACTTGCCCTCTTCTTGCCACTCTTAGTCTTGCTTCTACTCTATTGATAAGAGGACATTGAGTAAAGAATTTTATTGTTGTAATAAGCTCAAAGGGAGTATTCAAGTTTACATTTATTTCACATCTACTTCTTATAAAGAAAGGCTCTTTGTGAGCTATTGTTGGGTGTTTCTAAGTGAGCATATTGTTGAAAGCACTTGGTGAGCTGCTATGTATTGGCTTATCTACTCAAAGTAGGATTATAGTGGATTTTGGGAATCCTTGAGTTGGTCTCAAGGCGTGGACATAGGCGGGGTGCTGAACCACGTAAATATCTTTGTGTTTAGCTTCTCTTCTTTAATATCTCATTTATTATTACTGTGATTTCCTGCATCTTTACACTGCAATGTTATACACTTGCTCTTGGTAAGATTTTTGTGGTTGTAGAAAGATAGCACATCCTTGAAGAATGTCTATTCACCCCCCCCCCTAGACATTCAACCGGGCCAACAGAAGCAATTCCTTGAGCATCTTTGCTATGCATTCTCAGGTGATGCGTATGAAAATGCAAAAATTTACAAAGAGTGGACAAAGAAGTGGCACAAAAAAAAAATTTCTTAGGCGTGGGTTTGCTCTAGGACAACATGTTCTACTCTTCAACTCAAGATTAAAACTCTTCTCAGGAAAGTTAAGGTCAAGATGGACAGGTCCTTATACAATTAACAAAGTTTTCCCTTTTGGAGCAATAGACTTGAAGGACAAGATATGGAATATATTCAGAGTTAATGGTTAGAGATTGAAGCACTATTATGGAGAACAAGTGGAGAGGAACTGGGCATTTATTCATCTTGGAGATCCTGGTTGATGAAGATTGAAAAGTCTAGTTGGAGATGTTAAAACAAATGCTTATGGGAGGCAACCCAAAGAAATTTTCTTTTGTTTATTCTTTTATTTTTCTTACTTATTTTATTTATCTCTTCATATTTGAATAATTTGGATTTTTGATGCATGATTATTTTGCATGAATAAAGAGCTGGGAATTTAATTCTTTGACTGATTCGCCAAGAAACTAGGGAAGCTCATTTTTTCTCTTCAATCTTTCTCACCTCTGAACTACAATGAGGACATTAATTAGTTTAAGTTTTGGGGTGTGATTTGGTCTTCTTGATTGTTGGTCATGTTTATTTTTATTATGATTTTTTTTTTCTTTACGTGTGATTTTATGAGTCTTGAGTTGTTGGATTCTCTTACCAAGCATGTATTTGAGTATGATTTAATTCTCTATGACTCTAAAATTTGTTATTGAGGATGGGATCGAGAAAAGTTTTCAAAAATTTCTTTTATGACAAGTTGAGTTATGTGGGTACTTTGATTTAAATTTTTGTCCTTGAACATAAATTGCGCACATAGTCATTCTTTTTTTTCTATTCCATTTTTCTAATAAAGAGAATAAGTAGAATTGATTGGGTCAAAGGAGTTCAATCTTGCTTTGCTCTAGAATCCGTTGATGAATCCTTGAGGCGAAATCCTAGTTGATACCAAATATTAGAGAAATGATCTAGGCAAAAATTATTATTTTTTGTCATAACCAAAAAAAAGCCTTCCCAGTCATCCTAATTATCATGCCATCATTGCATGATGTATTTCCATAGTCAACCCCCTTGAGCCTCATGTTACATAAGGCTTATTTGTTCTTTTAACCACATAAACCATTCCCGTTCTAAGCTTGAAAAACCATGAAATTACCTTCACATTTTGAGAAAACACTTTGGTGGAAATTTACATTTAAAAAGTACTACTCTTTCAAAAAAAAAAAAAAAAGGAAGTAGAAGAAGAAGAAAAGAAAAGAAAGGAAAAAAAGAAAAAGAAGACTCAATAGGTGGAGTATGAATCACTTCAAATTTCATTAAAGGTGTTCTTGATACTACTTCATTGGTTACAACAACACCATTATTGTCACCAGTATGAGCAAATTGTCGAGAGAAAGTTATGGTGTGAACCCTGGGGATATCTCTTTGATTGTTCCTTCCACCAAGTATTTTCCTAGTTTGTTTTAATTTTCTTTATCCATTTCTTTCATAGCCCTCACCCAGTGGCTTGTCAATACAACCCTGATTAAAGACCTTTTGATCTCTGATTTTGGCTTTTGACTTCATTAATGGAGAGGATTTCTGAAAATTGGACTTATGGGGTTAAGTTTTGACATAATTCTTCTCGTTTCAGTTGTGCTACTGTTATCTAAATTTGCTGGTGGTTTGGAGTTAAATTGAATTTATCACACACACACACACTCAAGGTCTTAGCTTTAAGTTGAAGTAAAAATCTAACTCTTGCTTGACAATTTGCTAAATTTTTGATTGATTTTCCTGCTATCTTTGTTGTTAAAAGAGTAAGATCCTAGTACTGAAATCTAAATTTAGATCGTGGCTTGGTGAGTGATGATACTTCTCTATGGGGTCTAGTTGATACTTTCTTTAGTGGTTTTTATTTTGTTTTCTTTTGTTTGAGGACAAACAAAGTTTTAAGTTTGGGGGTGTTTGATGAGTGGCATAAATTAGAATAATTTAGCTCTTCTTAACTTTAAACTTTGGCCTAATTTTATTTAATTTTTTACAATTTTAGGTGTCACTATAGTCTTTCAATTTTATTGCAGGTTTGAAGAAAAAGAAAGAAAATTTTTAGAAATTAAATTTGAAATTAAAAATGTGGGAGAAGTCATGCACTAAACAAGGAGACGTTGCATGCACTACGCGGGTCATGAGCATGAAAAGGTGCTGTGTACATGAGATGTTAAATAATCGCGGGCTTGTGTGTGTGCCAAATGAGAAGCTGTGTGATTTTGGAAAAAAATCAATTTTGGACATTTAAAGAAAAATCAAAAAGGAAAATTTATGTGTGTGTGTGTGTGTGTAAGTGGGCTGGTGCATGCAAGTTAAACCAATGTTGAAAATTCAAAATCTGTGGGTTGCGTTTAGATGGAAAATCCATTTTTGAAAAATCAAAATTAGTGGGCTGCAAGAAATTTAAATGGAGAACTGGGCTTGCTGTGCATGTGGATCATTGAAGGAGACAGGCTGGAGCAAAATGGGACAAAAAAAAAGAAGGAGAAGGTGTGACCGGGTCTTGATGTGACCCGACTATGCAAGAATTAAATGGAGGCTCCAAATTGCATAAATAAGGGGCTGAAGGTAGGGTTTCAAGGGGGGTCGCAGACAAGAAAAAAATAGAAGACATAGGAAGGTTTCTTTGGGAGGCGGGACACGCATAGGAAGTGGGGGACTATTTCTTTTCTAAGTGGCCGAGAAAGGCTTCTTTGTTGGAGACTGCGCAGAACAAGAAAAAAAAAAAGAAAAAAGAGAAGAAGGCAGCCGTAGGGGTTTCTTTTGGTGTGTTGCGCAGACACAACACACGAACAGCAAAGGTGGTTGATGGTACGCTGAAAAATTATTATCTTTTTGGGAACCGAAAAGTGGTGAACAACAGTGGTGCTAGGGGTGTTCACGACGCACAATAGTAGTATTGTGGGTGTTGTTTTGTGTTCTACTCTCCAAATAAAAGAAAGCATAGTGAAATCATTTATGTTTGATTAAATTTTTTGCATACACTAATTTTTGTATTCTATATAAATGATGTAGCTCAGTTTTAAATGATGTAGCCCAGTTTTAAACTATGCTTGCTCTTCGATGCTAATTTGAAGTAGTTTTCTTTAATGTTTGTCTTAGTTATTCTGCGCTTAATGCTTTTAATTAACTGACCATTAATTAGATGATGTCGGTCTTGTGATTTGCTATTGAAAGGGGGAAATATAGGATAGATCTTGGATAATTCAGCGTATTGAATATAAAGATTGAAAGACTTGCATAAACTTATGTAGTATTAAAAAATTAAGGGTCTTTTTGCTTTCTTGCATTATTAATTTGCATATTCTTATGTTAAATAATAAACAAGAATAGATTCTGATTGACTATCGAAAGAGACTTTTGGAAAAATTGGAGATTTGCTAACAAATAGAGAAAATGAAGTTGAATTCGCTAGATGAGTAAAGCATAGTGAGAAACTAGGTGAAATCGGTTTTCTAGAAGTTTTCACCCTCATTAACTTGATACGTGATAACCAATTTTATTTTCCCTTGAATAGTTTATTTGAAGTAGCCTTATTTCAATTTTGCATTATAAAATTATTAATCTTTCTAAATAAAATCAAGATTAGTACAATTTCGGTACTTGGTAAAATTAAGACGTCAATCCCTGAGGACAATACTCTTCACATCACTATATTATAAAACTACGACACTATACACTTGTAGTTTTTCACTGATCACTTATCCACATTGAAACAAGGATTGACCTCAGGGTTTAAAGACCCCAAAATTTCAACTCCATATAAAAAAAAAAAACAAAAAACAAAACAAAAAATGACTTTAAAGCTTAAGCCCCTGGAACTTGAAATCATTAAAAAAATAGAACATTGACCTTAGGAGTGATGAGTCCCTAAAATACATGATTTTAGACCCTCATTTACCTTTTCTTATTCTCACTTTATTATTTATTTACCCATTGTTATCATTTTTTGAAGTTATGCAAGGTTTGTTCATATTTTCAGGAAATACAGGTTAAAACCAAGGAGTTAGTCATGTGAGACACTAAAGGAGTATCTGGGGTACACAAAGCTTAAAGTCAAAAGTTTACCTAAGCTCCCAAAGCTTCATATCATCAAGGAAAAGGAAGTCTTTGTCTCACCAAGTGGCGCGACCAGCAACACACAGGGGTGACTTAGTTTTCAACTACATACTCCAAAGTTTAGACTGAGATTGAAATGCTGCAAGGGTTGACCAAATGATCGACCATGCGAACCTCCAAGACGAACACGTCGACATACTGAGATAGAACTGAGAGCAAAATTACCGAGAGCCTTGACGAAGTGGTCGACCAAAAGACCTTGAGGGGCGACTATGTCGAGTTCCTAAGATTTATGGAAACTCGAGATCTTGCAAGGCTCGACCATCAACTCGACCAGCAAGACCCTGAGGCGCGACACAGTCGAAGACATTGAAGATTCGAATTCCTGATTTCTCCCGAGTCTTGACCAGGGCACACACAAAGGAAGCGGGGGAGTGACTTGGTCGATAGCGATGATCTTTTGCGTGAGATTTTCTGCAAACATTCCTAAACTATGAAACAAACCTTGTAAACCCTTGAGCCTATAAGTATTTCCTATGGACACGAGCTCTGGATTCCTCTTTAGCCTTTCTTAGGTTAGTGACGGACTTAAGATGACCTTGAGAACCAATTTAGATTATGAGTAGTGTAGATTTCTAGATTGTACAAGGTGTATTCGAAGGCATGTGACAACCGGCGGAGCTTTTATGTTTTCCAGTGTATATTACATGATCATTCAATTGTATTTTCTGGCATTTTTTATATACGTTCTGATTGCGAAGAGAAGACGTTTTACATGCTTTCTATTTGCATATTCTTATGTTAAATAATAAACAAGAATAGGTTCTTATTGACTATTGAAATAGGCTTTTGAAAAAATTGGAGATCTGCTAACAAATAGAGAAAATGAAGTCGAATTAGTTAGATGAGTAAAGCATAGTGAGAAACTAGGTGAAATCGGTTTCTTAGAAGTTTTCACCCTCATTAACTTGATATGTGACAACCAGTTTTATTTTCCCTTGAATAGTTTATTTAAAGTAGCCTTATTTCAATTCTACATTCTAAAATTATTAATCTTTCTAAATAAAATCAAAATTAGTACAATTTCGGTACTTGGTAAAATTAAGGCATCAATCCCCGAGGACGATACTCTTCACATCACTATATTATTAAACTACGATACTGTGCACTTGCAGTTTTGCACTGATCATTTATCCACATTGAAACAAGGATTGACCTCTAGGTTTAAAGACCCCAAAATTTCAACTCCATTAAAAAAAAATAAAAAAAATAAAAAAAATGACTTTCGAGCTTAAGCCTCTAGAACTATGAAATCATTAAAAAAATAGAACATTGACCTTAAGAGTGATGAGTCCCTAAAATGCATGATTTTAGACCTTCATTTACCTTTGCTTAATCTCACTTTATTACTTATTTACCCATTGTTATCATTATTTGGAGTTATGTAAGGTTTGTTCATATTTTCAGGAAATACATGTTAAAACCAAGGAGTTAGTCATGTGCGATGCTCAAGGAGAATCTGGGGTACACAAAGCTTAAATTCAAAAGTTTAGCCAAGTTCCCAAAGCCTCAGATTATCAAAGAAAAGAAAGTCTTTGTCCCACTAAGTGGCGTGACCAACAACACACAGGGCTGACTTAGTTTTCCACTATAGACTTCGAAGTTCAGACTGAGATCGAAATGCTGCAAGGGTCGACTAAATGATCGACCATGTGAACCTCTAGGGCGAACACGTTAAGATACCGAGACAGTACTAAGAGCAGAATTATCGAGAGCCTCGACGAAGTGGTTGACCAAGAGACCTTGAGGGGCGACTAGGTCGAGTTCCTAAGATTTACTGAAGCTCGAGATCCTGTACGACTCGACCATCAACTCGACCAGCAAGACCCTAAGGCATGACATAGTTGAAGACATTGAAGATTTGAATTCTTGATTTCTCGTAAGTCTCGACCGCAATGCACACAAAGGAAGTAGGGGAGTGACTTTATCCACAGTGATGATCTGTTGTGTGATATTTGCTGCAAACTTTCCTAAACTATGAAACAAACCTTGTAAACCCTAGAGCCTATAAGTATTTGCTATGAACACGAACTCTGGGTTCCTCTTTGGTCGGTCTTAGGTTAGTGACAAACTTAAGATGACATTGAGAACCAAGTTTGATTAGGAGTAGTGTAGATTTCTAGATTGTGCAAGGTGTATTCGAAGGTCTGTGACAACCGGTGGAGCTCTTGTGTTTTCCAGTATATATTACATGATCGTTCATTTTTATTTTCTAGAATTTTTGACAGACGTTATGAATGCAAGGGAAGATATTTTTACATATTTTCTATTTTCTGCTTTCATTTACTGTTTTCATTTATTATTTGGTTGGTGATGATGTTTAGTGACAATATTAGCACCTCTATTGCTTTAGTCAGGTACACGTATTAGGCTACAGTCTCCCATGGTGGTTCTCATGATCATTTGTGATAAAGTATACTCTAGTTCCTGACCGTGCTCTGGACGCCTGGTGCACCCTTGTTGCTCTATGCCATCGAACGGCTCATTGGATTGTTTAGCCGGGTTCTGGGTAGTTTAGTATGGTATACTCACTGAACTTAGATTATGCAAAACAACATCCTAAACTATACTCATGTCTAAACATTGATTTGTAAAAGTAGGGTTAACTTAGATTTACTTGCTTTCATTAACCGCTTTCTAGTAGTTGGTTAGATTTCACTCATTGAAAAATACCACCTTTTACTTCTTTTTTATACAAGGCTATAGTAAACTAATTTGGAAGTAGCTTAATAATTGTGCTTTAAGTTCCTGATGATCGACACCCGAATTCCCCACTTTCCACTAAATTTGGGATTGTTTGGTAGTATAAATTTTAATCTTAAGTAGTTAAGGACCCAAGCCTTGGCGAGCCTACCAAATTTTGGCACCATTGATGGGGACTTGGTTGTGGTTATAAGCCAACTTCCACTTTACACTATTGTTGCCTTGTTTTTTTTGTTTGCTCTCCTCTTATTTTCATGTTTCTTTCTTTATTTTCTTTTTTGTTTATTTTCTCCAAAGTCTTGATTTTAGGTGCTTCAATTGTGTATGTTTGGTTTGCGCTCTCAGGTCCCTGAGATAGTTCTTATAAATCCTGAGATTGAAAGATCTCGTAGGTCTATTAGGAAGCTTACTTGTAATCTAGAGATCATTGAGTGGTCTAAGCCAAAAGTTATGGGGGAACGAAACCCACAAGTTTCCATTGATCAACTCCTAAAATCCCATGCTCCTCACCTACCTCTGGTGGGAGAGCAACCACTTTGGCCGCTTAGGGACTACTTTGTGCCTAATGCATACACATCACTGTTCTGCATCTAATTCCAAGATGTTCAGGTGGCACAATTCGAGATTAAGACTTCAATCATCTCAATGCTGCCCAACGTTCATGGGAACCCCACCAAAAATCCTTATCAGTATTTGGATGAGTTCTTGGAGATTTGCTCCGCCATCCGCATACCTAATTTTAGTGATGACGCTCTTCGTCTTAGACACTTTCCATTCTCTCTGAAGGATAAGGACAAATATTGGCTAACGTCCTTAAAGACGCACTTGGTGACCAATTGGGCCACCATGCAGCATGAATTCCTAAAAAATTACTTCTCAGTTGGGAAAACTAACCAGCTACGAAGGACAATCACAAGTTTCACATAGATGGATGGGGAACTTTTCTTTGAGACCTGGGAGCGTTTCAGGGACCTACTTTGTTAATGCCCACATCATCAGGTTCCTAAGTGGAAATTTGTTCAAACATTTTTTGAAGGGTTAGCCAAGAGGGATAGATCCATGGTAGATGCCTCGTGCAGAGGTACTTTCCTCATAAAGCACAATAATGAAGCATGGATTCTCTTCGAGAATCTTGCACAAAATTATCATCAGCACACTGTTGCTACTCATAGAATCCCTAATCCATCAACCTCTATACCTAAGCAAGTTTATGAGTTGGCTACAAGCCAAGACTTAGCCCCAAACTTGAAAACCATATCCCAAAAGCTTGATTAGTTCTTGTCTCTACACTAGCAATTGCATTCGATGGTTTTTGCAGAGGTATATGCGACTTGTTCTGATCCTTCACATCTATGCTATAATTGCCAACACACACTTGCCTAGCCTGAGAGTGTGCAGGAGGAGGTGAGGGCCACCCACAATTGGTGTGATAGACTATCAAACTAGTCCTATTCCAATATTTATCGTCATAGGTGGAAACAACATCCCAACCTCCCCTCGAGACCACAAGCTTTAGGATTTCAAGGCCAAAGGCCTCAAACATTAACTAATGCTCCACCCTCACACCTGTATCAGACTTCTCAAAATTCTCCCACGCTTTTCCTCTGGCCATCATCATTTTTAGCAACCTGAATATGATTCCTTTCAGAAGTCAGTACTGAAAATCCTACAGAGCATTGAGGTTGATCATCATGAAAATCAACAATTACTTCACTCTCTCCCAGTCCATAAAGAAGTTGGAAGCCACCATGGGGCAATCAACTACTTCATTGTGTAGGAGAAACGAAGGTATGTTGCTAAGGCAGTCTCAGGTAAACCCTAAGGGTCAATACGGATTGGAGCATGAACCCACGGTGGAGCATTCATCGCAGAAAGGACAAGCCCAGTCTATAACCACTCTCCGAAGTGGTAGGAAGATAAACAACAGAGTTGAGGAAAAGACAAATCAAGAGAAGGGTAAGGAGAAGACGAGGGATGAACTGAAAAAAGAATTATGTGCCCCTCCCTTACCTAATTCAGTGGCTGACACAAGGACACCTACCTTTCCAAAGAATGGAGAACCTCCTTATTACATTCCGGTAGTTCCTTACCCTGTGGTTCTCGAGACACCCTTTAAGTCTAAGAAAGAGATCACCAGTGAGTCCATCATGGACACGTTCAAATAAGTTAAGTTCAACATCTCTCTTTTAGATTCCATTAAACAAGTACCTGCTTATGTAGAGTTCCTCAAGGATTTGTGCATGGAAAAGCGAAAATCAAGGGTGCATATGAACAAACAAGTGCGGCTAACCGAGCATGTGGGCTCAATAGTACTTGGGCACCTCCCTCCTAAGCTAAAAGATCCTGACACACCAACTATTTCATGCATGATTGGTAATTACGTGATCGACATGGCTCTTTTGGACTTAGGAACAAGTGTGAACCTTCTCCCATCCTCAGTTTTTAAGTAATTCAACTTTGGAGAGTTGAAACCTACCCCAGTCACACTGAGCTTTGCCGACCGATCAGTAAAGAAACCTAGGGGTGTGGTTGAGGACATATTGATCAAGTTTGAAGACTTCTACTATCCTGTTAACTTCATGGTCCTGGATATGGAACCCACTAACCAAACGAAGAAACATACTCGTATCATAGGCGCATTCAATGCTGGTCAGAAATTATGGATGTGACTTTTGGTAATATGCAGCTCCATCTAAACGTATTCCATGTCGCTTAGCATTAAATTGATTACGTCCAAGATGTGGATGTCAACATGATTGATGAATGTGTTGAAGACATGGCCCCCTTAATCTTATGAAGGAACCCTTTAGTGGAAATACTTCAACCTAAGAGCAGCCCTCTGTCTGATCTGGAAGACTCGTATGAGTTCATGATGCGGTCTTTGGTTTGGAAGGAAAAATTTGGGTAACTAAGACATGGTTCACAGAAGAAGTGGGGGAAGTCATGCTCGTCATTGAACTAGGATGAGTCCATACATGCTCTTAATATGTCTTGCTGAAGACGGTAAACTTAGCGCTCATGGGAGGCAACCTGATTGTTTTTATTTCCTTTGCAAATCAGTAGGGTTTATAAAATAGTAGACATCCGATTTAGAGCCTTAAGGATAGAGTTAGAATAGTTGGGGGGTGCAACCAGGTGGTGACCAGTAGTAAGTTAAGAGTGACCTAGTCAGGATCTTACAATTCCGCTAGGGGAGAGGGTAGTGACCAAGCACACCCAAGAAATAATTTGGTGTGACTTGGTCGGCGCATTATAAATAGTCATTTAAGAAACTCGTTTTCCCTTATGGTCTTTCAAATTCCTTAGTCCACTCTTCCGGTTGAAATTTGTCGCCCCCATTTCAAACTTCATCGTCTAAGCTTAGCTGACCTTCTTTGATCATCTTCGACCCTCCAACACTCACTCTGGGGAATCATAACACCAGCGAGACTCTTACTTGGGCACTTCACCAGTTCAGATACACCTAGGGTTTTGGGTACGTGATCTCTCATCCTTTCAATATCTCTCTACATTCCTCTTCATCATCCACCCTGTCACCCCATTACCCCAAAAATGCCTCGCCATCCCAAATATAGAGTCACCTCCAACCAACCACAATCGTCTCGGGCTCTGGCCAAGCAAAAGAGGACTTGTCAACTGCATGAGGAAACGTCAGTAGAATTCAAGCATCTCCCACCAGCTCTAGAGCCAGAAAAGAAACACCAAAGGAAGATCAGTCAAAAGATGACCTTGAATGATTATGATTTCCAACTAATGTATACGTTCGAAATGGAAGAGACTCAAACCCACCAAAATAAATGTTGTTGTGTCGATATCCTTGAAATAAGGAAGTTCGACCATTATATGACTCTGCTATCGGACTTCTATCATCCTAAATTGGTCCAAAAATTCTATTAGAATAAGCATCATGACCTAAACGCTAGGGTTTGGTCCACTTTTTTCCATGACGTTGGGATTGAGCTCACTTCTACCCTAATTGTTAGAGCTTGGTCTTGCTCTGAAACTAATGATACTCAATGGGAGGAACTGAACTTAGTAGATGTACATCATATCATCCGCAAGATGTTTTGTGGTCAGTATTATGATGGCGGTAACATGGAATGTGGCACATGTATAGCCCGCAGCAGAGTACCTGACTGCTTGCTCCTTTGGGATTTGATTTTGCAGCGCAACATCTGTGCCTCCGAGAACCATTCTAAGCGATGTGGCATCCATTTACAACCGCTGTATCCAGTACATAAAGGGATGCTGTTAAATATACCTCAACTAATATTAGATGAAATGATAAATTTTTACTTGAGGAATGTGAAACACCTGAAGTTGAAAAGGCCACCGCCTAAGCTTGGCCGTGGACAACCCTCTAAGGAGTTGAGATCATAGCCATGCAAAAACACTTGAGAATTAACCTTAGAGACCTAGATGCACAAGTTCCCATTGGTGAGGTAACCATTGAAAGGACATGGCACCAGAGTTTACAATTGGTAGCCACAGCCAGATTGAAGGTCCCTTAGTGGGCCCTATTTAAAGGACCTCAAGGATCTGAGGTGCTTGTTCCAAACTTCTGGTACATTCCTGAGCATGAGCCTATACAATTACCAAGTCCACCTCCTCACCGCACCTCAAAGAAGAAGAAGAGAATGGAAGATGCACCCTCTACATCAGCCGTAGCTCCACCGCCATCAACTTCCATTTATGTGCCTCTGATTGGGGACGACTTGGGCCGTTTGCACCATGATTTGGAGTTCGTTCATTCTAAGGTGGCGGATACATGGGTGAAAATGTGCCAAGGTTTTTGGGCCCTATTTGAGATTTTGTGTTTCACCTCCTTGTAGGGTGTGAACTCTTTTATCTTACCGAAGTATGCTACTACACTACTAGCTTACCCTCAAGCATTTGACGCCTCTCCCTTACATCCTCTATCTCCAGCGACTTCCCCAACAATACATTCTCTAGCCCATCAGTCTCTTGCTCCCTAGGCCAAATCTCCGGTTAGTCTAGAAATCATGATTGAGATTGAATCCTCTAGCGAGAGGGAAGCAAAGACCTCTATGCTAGCTGCCACAACCAGGGCAGGGCGCGATTCTGCTTGTGATGCCAACAGTTCCTTCAAGGAAGAATTAGATTAGGATTAGGGGTGACCGTCCAATCGGTAGTTTGAAATGCCTGCTTGTGCTACTAAGGCATATGTAGTTTTTTTTTTTCTTTTCCTCTATTTTCTTTTTCTTCAACACTATGTATTCTTGCATGCTTGCTGTTTCTAGGTTCCATCTTCTATCTGTTGCAGGTACACTAGTTGATCTTCTTTGCACCAACCAGTGGCCTCCCCCATACCCAGGTTCGGTCTTTCTTTCTACACTTCAATAAGGACACTGAAGTTTTAAGTTGGGGATAAGGGGTGGCATACTGCATGGCACATTTCATGCACAAAAATGATAAATTTTAATTTTTTAAAAAATTTCCAGTGAGCTCTATCTGTCCAGGTCATGCTAACATATATATTATACCCTCTATATACACCTATATAACCTAGTGTTACATGCATAGGCTTCTAAGTTACATGATTTTATTATGCTCACTAACAATGTAGTGAATTAGTTGTGTTAAATTCACATAACATGGATGATATCTTGGTATTACTCTAGGTAGTTTAATTAGTGGTTTGTATAGGTTAATACTACTATGTAAACTCTTGTATTTACATGGTACTTCATGTGGCAAAAAACACACTTACATGTGATTTGTAGCACTTAGGATTCTTTGAGAG
This sequence comes from Malania oleifera, assembly GCF_029873635.1. Taxonomy (NCBI): domain Eukaryota; kingdom Viridiplantae; phylum Streptophyta; class Magnoliopsida; order Santalales; family Ximeniaceae; genus Malania; species Malania oleifera. The sequence goes on along the minus strand of NC_080417.1, from coordinate 63,745,591 downwards.
CACTAAGAGAACACTCGTGGCGACTATGACACCTAGTAAGGTAATGTTGAGTCGTTTGTTCATTTCTCAAGTTGTTGACGTCAAAGTCTAAGTTTATAAAATCAACCTTCCTTATTTTTCTAGATTTCCTTTGCCAACTAGTTTTCGTTTTTGCATTTGTTAGCCTTAAGGTGACATCAAATGGGGGGGGGGGGGGATAAATTTAGGTCTTGTAACTTACTCAAGACGTGAAGGTTAAGCCACCTCAAGAGACAGACTTTTTCCATAGACTCCTATTCGAGCTACATTCCCATTGGAGATATGAAGACAATATAAGAGTGTAATGATTGTCTTAGCTGACTATGCAGAGAAAGAAAATGAAAAAAAAAATGATGAGTAGAGGAAATGAAAACAAAAATATACACTTGCTCCAAACAAGTATAAAGAGGTCAAGCTAAGTACATGACACCAAAATTCTACACGTATGAAGAATCTTCTTCTAACCAATGCACTTGCTGAATTCACGCTTAGTCTAGGAATAAGTTCATTTAGGGTGGTTTTGACTGAATGTGGCGAGTAAGTGAGAAGATGCTAGGGTGAAGAACCTGACACCTTAGTAAAGGCTAGATTCTTTTCCTATAAGACTAGTTTAGTCAACATTTTTAGCATTAGTTCATCAAATATGTGGGACATTTCATGATGACACTCTTCCTCACACATGAGAGTGAACCCGTTTTCATAAGTGAATTATGAGGATATAAATCAGTGAGGCTGAGTCAAGATGACCATTCTGTAGGTGTCCCAAGGCACTCCGAGTGAGACAAATCATATACCTTACACATGCCTTGTGAAGTGGCCTATTCATACCTTAATTTACATGCTAATATTAAATTTGAATTATAATCATGGGTTGATTCCCTGCGAGTTGTGTCTTAAGATGGTCATGTATTGTTGAGATTTGCATGATTGAATTGTTGCAGAGTGTGTGTATAGTTGAGTCATGTAGAAAGGAACCTGTGTGTAATAAGGTTATATCTCTGTATGTAAAATAGTATGAGTGTGCTACATGCGTCCTCATCTTTTGTTCACCTAATTGGTGTTTGTGGGTATCGCCTTGGAAACCCTCATGAGACTAGAACTCGTCCACTAGAATTAACCTTGGGGTTTCATGTGGAGACTCAGGAAATATAATAATAAAATAAATTGGAAAAAAATGGATTTTTGGCTGGGGGAGGAGAACATCGGTGACAGTTTTCTTGATATGAAGAAAACCAGCGACTGTTTTGGGTATTTACAATGGGACGGTAACAGGTAAATAGTAAATCTAGGCTGGTTAAATAGAAAATTGGTGATGGTTTTTTGAGAGTTACAGAAAATCGGCAACGATTTTCTCGGTAATACTGAAAATTATAAAAAATCGTGAGCCATTTGTAAATTAAAAACCAAAACTCTCTCTCTTTCTCTCTCTTCCTTACCAAACCCTAGGGCCCTACCTTCTATTTCCTTCTATTTCTGCCTCTTTAAGCTCCGTTTTGAAGATTAGGAACCAACACAAGGTTCCTAGGAAGATTCTCTACAATGTAAGCGGAGTAGATTTTCAGTTTGAGTCACGGGGCACCACTCCAAAACAAAAGTAAGGAGATTATTTAGGTGTTTATGATTGGTTTATTTAATTTATTAAAGGTAGAGTGACTAGTCCCTAAAATATATTATTTTAGATCTTTATTTACATGTGCTTATCCTTATTTTATTATATACTTACCTAGAGTTATTGTTGTTTAGAGTTATGCAAGGTTTGTTTGTCTTTTCGGGAAAATAGGTTAAAACCATGGAGTTAGGCATTACAAGAAGCCAAGGAAAATTTGGACGATTCGAAGATCGAATTCAGATGTTTAGCCAAACTCCAAAAGCTTCAAAGCATAAATATGACAAAAAGATGATGCTAGACCATGTGGTGCGACCAGTGAACCATATGGGTGACTTAGTCTTCCACTGCACACTCCAAGGTTCAGGCTGAGATCATACTGCTACAAGGTTCGACCAAGTGCTTGACCAAGTGACCCACTGTGGCAACCACATTGAGATGCTGAGACAGATCTGAAATTCAGAAGTACCAAGAGTCTTGACGAAGTGTTCAACCAACAAAACTTCAGGGGTGACTATGTTGAGATACTGAGATTTCCTGAAGATCGAGATACTACAAGTCTCGACCATCAACTCAACCATCAAGACCTTGAGGTGTGACAAAGTAGAAGGCATTGGAGATTCAAATCCTTGACTTCCCACGAGTCTTGACCAGGGCACGCATGAGAATGACAAAGGAGTGACTTGGTCGACAACGACAATCTACCACTCAAAATCTTCTGCAAACTTTCCTAAATTGCAAAACAAACTTTGTAAACCCTAGAGCCTATAAGTATTCACTACTAACACAAGCTCTGGGTTCCTCTTTGGCCTCACTTAGGTTAGTGATAGACTTAAGATTTCATTGAGAGCAAAAATATTAGGAGTAGCATAGTTTTCAATTCCTATTTCGGTGTGTGCATGAAGTGTTCGACGACCTATGACAACCAGCGGCGTTCGTGTGCTATCCATGTATATTACATGATCACTCCTTTTGTAATTCCTGATGTTAGTGACAGACGTTCTAAATAATAAAGGGATAATCTTTTTACTCTTGCTTTCATTTACATGATATCGTTTACTACTTTCCATTTACCTGTTGTGTGCTTGACGAAGGATTGCAGATAAAGATAAACACTTTTGCGTATCAGTCTGAGGGAAATAGTCAGCTATAGAACCACAGAGGTGTTTGTTCATCGTTGAGATAGTATATACTCTGGTTCCCGACCGTGCTCCGGACAATTGGTGCACCCTTGCTACCCTATGCCCTCGAGCGCCCTACTTCCACTTTGGCCCACTCGAGTTAGTACTTCTATGGAATTCTAGATGAACGTAATTAGAGGCATGGCATCCAACGTCTGATTCAGACCACAATATCGCTTTGTAGGAGTAGGCTCTAACTCGTAAATTTACTTGCTTTCTAGTAGCATAGATTTACTTGCTTTCATTTAATCGCTTTCCAGTAGTTAGAAACAACCACCATTTCAAAAGATCACCTTTTACTTCCTTTTCATAACAAGGCCATAATAAACTAACTTGGAAGTGGTTTACTAACTGTGCTTCAAGTCCCTGTGGATTGATACCCGATTTACCCACTTTCTACTCAACTTGGGATAGTTAGGTTTATAAATATTATTTTTTGTAGTTAAGGACCCAAGCCTTGGCGAGCCTACCAAATTTTGGCGTCGTTGCTGGGGATTTGGCTATGGTTATAAACCAACTTCCGCTTTACAGTATTATTGCCTTGTTCTTTTGATTTTCTCTCCTTTTGTTTTAACTTTCTAACTTAATTTCTATTTTCTTTATTTTTTTTTCTGTTTTCAAGGTCTGAATCTAAGTGCTTATACATGTGTTTGTTTGGTCAACGTTCTTTGGAACCTAAGATAATTCCAATAGATCTTAAGATTGAAAAATCCCATAGGTCCCTTAGGAAACCTATCTATAATTCAAAGAAAACTGAGTTGTCTAAACTGAAAGCAATTGGTGAAGATAACCCACCAGTTCCCACTGAACAAATCCCAAAACCCCATGCTCCTTACTAACTTGTGGTGGGAAAGCAACACTTGCGGCCTCTTAGGGACTACTATGTACCTAATGCATACACATCGCCATCTTGCATCCGGTTCCTAGATGTTCAGGCGGCCCAATTTGAGATTAAGGCTTCAATCATATTGATGTTGCCCAAATTTTATAAGAATTCTACTAAAAATTCTTATCAGTATCTAGAGGAGTTCTTCGAAATCTGTTCCACCATTTGCATCCCTAATTTTAGTGATGATGCTCTCCGTCTTAGGCTTTTCCCATTCTCTTTAAAGGATAAAACAAAATATTGGCTGACGTACTTAAAACCGAACTTGGTGACAAACTGGGCTACCATGCAACATGAATTTCTTAAAAAGAACTGCCTAATTGGGAAGACTAATCAGCTTCAGAGATATGTCATAGGTTTCTCACAAATGGACAGGGAACTCGTTTTCGAGACTTGGAAGCACTTTAGGGACCTGCTCCGTAAATGCCCACATCACCAAATCCCAAAGTGGCAATTAGTACAAACTTTCTACAAAGGGTTGGTTAAGAGAGATAGGTATATGGTTGATGCATTGTGTGGAGGTACTTTCGTCACTAAGCACGAGAATGAGGCCTATATTCTCTTTGAAAATCTAGTATAAAATTCTCAGCAGCACATGGTTGCAACTTGTAAACTACCTAATCCATCAATTTCCAAACCAAAAGGAGTTTATGAGTTGGCCACTGGCTAAGACCTAGCCCCGACTTTGCATGCCATATCTAAAAAGTTAGATCAATGTTTTTCCTAAAGACCGCGGACAAGAGCATCTGTAGAGGTTTGTGCAATCTGCTCCGATCCTTCCTATACATGTTGCAACTGCCCTCACGTGCATTCCTCCTAGCCTAAGCCTATGTAGGAGGACCAACAACTCCTTCACTCCCTTTTCCAATCTATTGCAAAGCTAGAAACTGCCATTGGACAGCTAGACGTTGCTTTAAGTTGAAGGGATGAGGGTAAGTTACCAAGTCAACCCATTATAAATCCAAAGGGACAATATGGGGTAGAATGTGAACCGGACGTTGGACCCTCCTCATACTTTGAGCAGGCCCAAACAGTAATTACATTTCAAAATGGCAGGCTAACACCTAAAGAAGGTAAAAAGCTGAGCACGGGGGAGACCCAAGATGAAAAACTAGAAGTACCCAAAGCAGATTCATGCACTCTTTCTTCCTCTAGTCAGGTACACAGACCATCGAGTCTCACACCCACCACCAAAAGAACCACACCTCACTCCACCCCCCATAGGGGTTTTCATAGCTACTCAGTGACACATCTAGCAACCCCACTCGCACCCTCTATATTTAGGAAAGCGGCTTCCTTCGAGTTCATCTAGGATATGTTTAAACAACTGTGAATGGATAGGCTTCTCCTCGATGACATTGAGCAATTACCTGCGTTTATAAAATTCCTTAAGGACTTGTCAATGCAACAGACAAAATCAAAGGTGCAGATGGATGGTTTGGTTAAGCATGCCGAGCATATGAGTTCCATAATACGAAAGCACCTGGTTCCTAAACTAAAAGACCTAGGCTCACCTACGATCCCGTGTGTAATTGGTAATTACACCATTGATGGGGCTCTTCTGGGTTTCGGTGCAAGTGTGAACATTCTTTCACACTCGGCCTATTAGAAACTTAACCCAGGAATGTTACAACCCACCTCGGTTTCCATATGCCTTGCTGATCGATCTCTTAAGTAATCCCGGGGTGTGGGAGAAGATGTGCTAGTCAAGGTGGGAGATTTTCATTACCCCATTGACTTTATCATTTTTTATATGGAGACCTCCACCAACGCGATCCTTGTCCTTTTGGGATGACCATTGCTAGCCATGGCTAACGCATGCATTCAATGTAGGATGTGGATTATGGACATCTCATGGGGCCATAAGCAACGCAGGCTAAACATATTTAATGCTTCTTGAAAATATCTAAAAGCCGTCCAAGCTGTGTAAGAAGAAGTAATTGACAAAATTGTTAGGGAAGCAACTCCTTCAATGTTATGGAAACACCCTTTGGAAATTACACTACAGCTGGACAACCCTACCTATGCGGAATTTGGGGATTCCTTTGAGCAATCTATCCTAAAACATGATTGGGAACCCATATCTAAAGCTAAGTTAGGGGTATACAACTCAAGGTATAAGGAAGAGGAGGAAGAAACCAATGTTTGCAGGGAACCTGGATGACTTTAAAATAAGTTTTGAAGTGTCTGGCTGAAGACGGTAAACTTAGTACTTCCGTGAGGCAACCCGATAAATGTCTAACTGAAGACAATAAACATAGCGCTTCTGGGGGGAAAATTCATAGTTTTTCGTCTTTTATTTTTTCCATAGAATGTTTGGAGTAGGTTAAGTGGGTTGAGTGTCTGTTGTGTAGGATTTAGTGTAATCTGGGAGTGCGACAACGCACAATGACCATCATGTACAAGGGTGATCTGGTCGAATCCTTGCACCGTTATTAGATTGGGAGATACTGAGAGGGTCGACCAAGTCCGCAACTAGCATTGATCATGGTGCGACTTGGTCAAGAAACATTAAGAAGTTTTTTAAATTTTGCTCAATCTCGACTCTACATCTCCCGCTTTTTCATTACAGCTTGGGTGAGCATAGTCGCCCCCTTCTTGCATGTGCTACTAAAGCAATATGTAGCCCCACTGCACCCCCTCACAATGTCTTCTCTGTCTAATTCATCTTTGGCATCCTCCCATGCGTCATCTTAGCTTGCTGCCAAGAGGTGAAAACTTCAAGCGATGTCACGGCAGGGGTCGGCCCTATGACCAGAGAGTTCATCGTGGGGAGTAACACCACCATTCATGCACCAGACCTCTATTTTTCTTCATGAGGTATGGTTTCCCTACCCCCTACCATTCCACCACTTCCAGCTGACCATGCCATATATCCCACCATCAGAGGTTCCTGATCCTTCTATAATGGGGCCTCTGGTTCCGAGGCCTGACCCACAACCATTACCATACCCCTTTCAGTCATATTAGTCGTAGTAGGCTTGCCAAGGCTTAGGTCTTTAACTACCAAAAAAAATTTTTATAAACCTAACTATCCCAAGTTCATTAGAAAGTAGGTAAGTTAGGTATCGATCCAAGGGGACATGAAGCACAGTTAGTAAACCACTTCAAAGTTAGTTTATAATGGCCTTGTTATTAAAAATAAGTAAAAGGTGATATTTTGCAATGGTGGTTGTTTCTAACTACTACAAAGTGACGAAATAAAAGTGAGTAAATTTATACTACTGGAAAGCAAGTAAACTTACGAGTTACCCTATCCTACAAAGCAATACTGTGGTCCAAATCAGACGCTGGATGTCATGCCTTTACCTACGTTCATCCAGACATCCATAGAAGTACTAACCTGAGCGGGCCAAAGCAAGAAAGGGGCGATCGAGGGCACATGGAAGCAAGGATATGCCAACTGTTCGAAGCATGGTCGGGAATCGAAGTATACCTTGTCTCAATGATGAATGAACACGTCCGCGACTTCATAGCTAACTATTTCCCTCTGACTGATACATAGAAGTGCTTATCCATATTTGCAATCCTTCATTGAACACACAATAGGTAAATGGAAAGTAGTAAATGAAAGCATGTAAATGAAAGCAAGAGTAAAAAGATCATCCCTTTATTATTTAGAATGTCAATAACTAACACGAAGAATTACAAGAGGAGTGATCGTGTAATATACACGGATAGCACATGAACACTGCCGGTAGCCACAGGCCAACGAACACTTCATGCACACACCGAAATAGGAATTGAAAACTATGCTACTCCTAATCTAACTTGGCTCTCAATGACATCTTAAGTCTATCACTAACCTAAGAGAGACCAAAGAGGAACCCAGAACTCGTGTTCATAGCAAATATTTATAGGCTCTTAGGTTTACAAAGTTTGTTTTGTAATTTAGGAAAGTTTGCAGAAGATCTCGTGTGGCAGATCATCACTGTCGACCAATTTGCTCCTCTGTCATTCTCGTGCGCGCCTTGGTCAAGACTCGCAGGAAGTCATGGTTTTGAATCTCCAGTGCCTTCGACTTCATTGCACCTCAGGGCCTTGATGGTCGAGTTGATGGTCAAGACTTGCAGTATCTCGATCTTTGAGAAATCTTAGTATCTCGACATAGTTGCCTCTGAAGGTCTCTTGGTCAAACACTTCGTCAAAACTCTCGGTACTTCTCAATTTTAGTTCTACCTCATCATATTGACATGGTCAGCCCAGTAGGTCGCTTGGTCGAGCACTTGGTTGAACCTTGTCGCAATTCTATCTCAGTATGAACCTTGGAGTATGCAATGGAAAACTAAGTCGCCCCCATGGTTTGCTAGTCGCGCCACATGGTCGAGCATTATTTTCGTGTCCATTTATACTTTGTAGCCTCTGGAGCTTGGCTAAACATTTGTATTCGAGCTTTGAGTCCTCCAAATTCTCCTTGGCTTCTTGTAATGCCTAACTCCATTGTTTTAACGTGTTTTTCCTGAAAATCCAAACAAACCTTACATATCTCTGAATAATGATAAATTTGGGTCAATATATAATAAAATGAGGATAAGCATAGGTAAATGAGGGTCTAAAATCATATATTTTAGGAATTCATCACAAACCCCAACTTACACTTTGTTAGTCCTTGAGCAAAGCAAAATCTAAAAAAACTACCAAATCCTACCTATATCCTTTTTCGCGGGAAACACGATTGCATTTACCATATGTAATAATGCTTTAAACCCCTAGGTTGATCCTAGTGGATGAGTTCTAGTCTCGTGAGGGTTTCTAGGGCGATTCCCATAAACACCTGCTCAGTGAATATAGAAAATATTTTCATATAACAAGAACCTTACCATTTCACATACAAAGATATGACCCAGTCACATGTAGACCTGTTCATTATTGATTCCATTATACACACTTCACAACAATTCATTCATGTAGGTCTCAACACCACATAGTAATGACACTAAAGATAAAGCTCTTAGGGGATCAACAGAAATTTTGATTCGGTACTAATATTACTATGTAGATTCCAGCATTGCTAGATTACATCACAAGTATGCGCAAGGTGCATGATCTATCATGCTCATGGTATCTTTGGACACCTACGGAATAGTTTTCTTGACTCAAGCTTACTAATATGCCCTCAGAATAGAAAACACTCAAGGAAAGGGGTTCACTCTCATATGTGAGGGAGAATATATGATCAAACATCCCATATGTTTTTAAGAACGAACGTTAAGTATGGAGTGGACTAGACTCCTATGGATAGGATCCCTCCTATGCTAAGGTCCTTCACCTTAGCATATTCTCACTTACTTGCCATACTCAATTGAGACCACCACAGATCGATCCTTTCATAGACTTGATATAAACACTACAGATGCATTGGTCAACTTAAAGCTTTCTGGTATTTGTAAGAATCATGGTGTCGTGTCCTTAGTTTGCCATTTTTATTGCATCTAAAGTAGTTGTTTTTTTTTTTTATTTTTTAGTAGCTTCTGCTCCTTCTTTCCTTTGACTTTCATTTATTGGTAGGTTGGGACAATTATTACACCCTTGGTTATCTTCATACCGTCAGTAAGAAATTCAGCTTGGAAGGGATCTCTAAGATGGCTCGATTTTCATATTTTGAGTAAACTATAAGACCTAAGTTTATATCTTCACGCTTGATGTCACCTCTAGGCTAGCAATTGCAAGAATAAAGGCTAGTTTGACAAAGTGATCCAAATAAAAGTAAAGTTGAGTTTTATAAACTTAGAGTTTGATGTCAAAAACTCGAGCAATGAATGAATGGCCCAATAGTACCTCACAAGGTGTCATAATCGCCACAGTTGTTCTTTCAATGCTTTCAAGGCACCCTAAGTGTTAAAGATCTCATGTAAGTGTGTTTTTAAGCCTTATGAAGTTCCATCGAATACAAGATTTCACACAACAATATTAACACAACTGAGTCACTAATCGATCCTTCTGGAGCAGCATGATAGTTCATTGGGCCATTTAATGTGAAACCATGCACAAGTGACTACTTTGTTAGTGAGCATAATAGAGTCAAATAAAAATGGGCCAAGGCATATAGGTCTTAGTTATATAGGTGTATGTAAAAAGGGTAAACTAGTTGTTATCATGTTATGAAGCATGTACTATTCATTGAGAAAAATTTTAAATGTCTCTAAAAATTGGGAAAAGTGTCCTTTAGTTTGTCATCCTTTAGTGTGCCTGAATGTGCCATGCAATGTATTACCTCCTATCCCCAACTTCGAACCTCAGTGTCCTCACTGAAGTGGTGAAAGAAAATAGGACCTCAATAAAGGATAATACAGAGCAAGTGACTAAGAAGAACCAACAGTGCACCGAAAGAAAAATTAATAACTAGACTAACATACATGCAAATACACTGTAGCACACGAAGGAACCTGAAGCACCATGATGGTTGCCATTAATGAGCAAAAATAGTATTACAGAGCATAAGAGGCTTTGCAGATATGGACAAGGTAAAAAGATCATGGTGTGCTAAATGAAAAAGGGGGGGGGGGAACCAAAAATATGTGTTGCACGAGGATAGTACATGAAGTATGTAGTAAGGAGGCCTAGCCACTGTCATTGTCAGAGTCAGAGTCAGTGACTAGGAGACGGCTGGCGACAGAACTACCAGGGTTGTCACACATTATAATGGTCGTAATGATCTTGCCTAGTGCTTCCACTAATGTGTCCCAGATAACCAGTCCCAGAGTCATCGATGGTATATTGGCTGGTAGTAGGTGGGATGTCAGATGTGATTGCGGGGCAGGTGACCATGCACTTCATGTTCTCCTCTGGTGCTAACTCTAGCTAGAAGTCGAGTGAGAGGATTGGCCGAGTTCCATTTTTGTCTTCCTAGAACGGAGCTGCATTATCATGAGTGATATGGGATGAAGGGAAATGACGTTGGTATGAGCTGGGTAACGAGCCCTTAGATCAGAGGTAGAAGACTTAGTGGTGGTAGAGGGTGTTGTAGTGACTAAGGCTAGGAGTCGCACAACGAGGTCGACTAAGAGACACGAGGGCAGGAATAGAAAAAAAATCAAGTGTGAACAGGGTCTTAAATGGGTTTGACTTTTTCGACCAGGTCACACCCATTCCTATGCTCGTCGCCCCAGTAGCTAAACCCCCAACTTATCCTAAAACACACACTAACTAATTTGAAATCTAGCTCATCTATGGGAAATAATCTAAAAACCTAAAAGAAAGGAAAAACTTTTGGGTTGCCTCCCAGAATCCCTAAGTTTACCGACTTCAGTTAGACACATTGAAGTTCAAGGCAGGTATGTTAGGTCACAAAAATATATGTTCTCGACTAGTCCCTCTATGACGCCCTCTATGTATGGTTTTAAGGGTTGACCATTGAACTTAAAATGTGTATTATTCGTAGGGTCCTATATCTCAACTACCCCATGAGAGAACACCTAGGTTACAACATAGGGGCCCTGCCAGTGGGAGCGTAGTTTTCCTAGAAACAATTTCAATGCCAAATTGAAAAGCCATACTTTTTGTTGTGGCACAAAGGATTTCACCACTATGTGTCTGTCATGAAAAGTTTTCATACTATCTTTGTATGTCTTGGCACTTTCATAGGAAGAATTGCGGAGTTCATCCAACTTATTGAGTTGCAGGTGACGATGAGTTCCTACAGCATCCATATCAAAATTGAATTTCTTAATAGCCCAATATGCCCTATGTACTCAACCGGCAAGTGACATGCTTTTCCATACACCAAGCGATATAAGGACATACCGATGGGAGTCTTGTATGCTGTCCTATATGCCCAAAGAGCGCTATCTAACTGAGACGACCAATCCTGTCTATATGGTCGCACAAGTTTTTCCAAAATAGTTTCGATATGTTGCTTAGACACTTCCACTTGACCACTGCTTTGGGGATGGTATGGTGTGGCGACTTTGTGTGTGATGGAGTACTTCCAGAGGAGTGTTGAAAAATAACGATTGATAAAATGTTCACCTCTATCACTATGATGGCTCGAGGACAACCAAACCTATTAAAAAGGTTTTTCAGAAAATATACAACCACATGGTGGTCATTTGTTTTGGTTGCGGTTGCCTTGATCCACTTGGAGACGTAATCTACCTCTACAAGAATGTTTAGATATCCCTGAGCTAGGATGAAAGGGCTCTTAAAGTCGATTCCCCATACATCAAAGAGTTCTACTACCAGAATGGGACTTAAGGGCATCATATCATGCCAGGAGATGTTTTCCGTTTGCAGGCATCGTGAACATGCTTGACAAAAATCATTAGCGTCTCTAAAAAGTGTAGGCTAGAGAAATCCACTCTTAAGTACTTTGGCCACCATCCTTTTCCCACTGAAATGGCCACCGCATTCTAAAGTATGTCAAAACTTAAGAATACTATGTTGCTCACATTCGAGGACACACCACCTATTGATTGAGTCCAGGCCTATTCTGAAGAGGTTTGGATATTCCCATATGTACTGGCACACCTGTGATAAAAATCTATTCCTTCTTTATTGCATCCATTCATGGGGAATTACTCTTGTGGCTATGTAGTTTGCAATGGTTGCAAACCATGGAGGTTGGGAAGAGACTACAAAGAGTTGTTCATTAGGAAAGGAATCTTGTACTGGAGATGAATTAGTGGAGCCCTCAACTAAGATGCGGGATAAATGGTCTGTAACATGATTTTTTGTGCCCTTTGAAATTAGGAATAGCTTCCCAAGAGGTGGGGGGGGGGGTGAATTGGCTTTTAAAACTTTCTTTAAACTTCTTTTAAGAATCCTCAACTTCTTTAAATGCTTAACCAATTCTTTAACTTGTTTATTTAATTTCACCAATCACACAACAACTTAATCTCTTTAATCAACCACACAACTAATAAAACATTCAAACAATTAATCACAATCTCCAAACCAACACAATCACAATTTATTTATCAAATATAAGTTCACTGCAGTATTGTTAGATTGATGAAATTATTCAAGATTCAGTACTATTGGAACACAAATGCTATCCAATCAATCTCAAGATTTATACCATTCAATCACAATATATCTTTTGTTGTCAGCCCTGGATATGAAATTGTAAGCCCTGTAGTTGAATTATAATTTATACTTCGCTGATATAGATTTTCTTATTCAGTATGTTTTTCAACAACACATTCACACTCTTCCCAAATACTTAGAATTCAAATAAACTTTCTGTTAATCTATCTCTGGGTGTTTAACCAAGTAACGTAGTCCCATATTGTTTATGCAAAGAATGGTTAAACCAACGTACTCCCTTTCAGATTCCGAAACCCAAATCAAAATCAAACTTAAAGTTTACTTGATTTTCCAAATATACGTAATTTATATGATTTTCAAATTTAAACCATCCACACAATTTAAATATGCACTGAAAAAAAAAAAAGTAGGGAAAGAGAGAGTGAGACGAAGATTTTTACGAGGTTCGGCTTCAACACAGCCTACATCCTTGCCTTTGGAAAAACAGCCACAGGATTCGCTAAACCTGTTCTGTTGATGGGTGGAACAAACCATTACAATACTCCTTGGTTAATGCTAGAGCCCGCCTTCTCCAAACGATATTTCCTTCGTTCGGTCACTTCTTACATAGGCTAGAGCCCTCCTCTCTAAGCAATATCCCCTTGCTTTGCCAATGATCCAAACACCTTGGAACGTCAATGAACTACAAGAAACACAAGATAAAATCTACGTACAAGTATACTCTCACAAAGAGCAAGTTAGTACAATTTCAGCTCAATATACTTCAATGTAAAATATCAATATGAAATAGAATGAAGCTCAAGTGTAGAAATCACCAAAATTCTTCTTAGATGAGGATTAGCAGTACGAATTCAGAGAAGGAAGGATTAGAACTTCATAATATCTCAACAAAAGAATTTTTTAATGAGTGAGCAAGAGAACTTTGGAAGAACAAGAGTGTTTTTAGCTTCTCAAACTAGATTTTTCAATTCTTAGATGAGTTTTGATTTGGAAAACCATGTATTTATAGGAAATTAGACTTGTTTCCATGTTGCTAAAGCTTCCTTGGAGAGTTTCCCAAGTTGTTAGAAAATTTGGAGCTCAAACGTCTATTATTTAAAATATTAAATTTTAAAAAATCTGCCCGTTAAACAGTGTTCAGATGACTGAAGAGTCGAGTTCAGTCATCTAAAGTTCCTGAGACCCTTTAAAAAATGAACTGGACATAGGGTCAGATGACTGAAGATAGGGTTCAGATGACCGAAGTGGTTCTGTGTGCTCTTCAGTCAGCTGAAGTGCCTCTTGTGAACAGTGTTCGATTGGTTGACAACTATGACCCCACTTCGGTATGTTGCTCATAACGTTTTCTGTATGACTCCAACTTAGGTGTTATTGATTTCAAACGAAAGCTAAGAGAAAATACGACAACATTCATGTTGAATACATTTTAAAATAAGGAGTTTTAGATAGAGAAAAATACACCTCAATGCGGATGTATAAAAACTGATTGCATTTGGAAAAACTCTTTTTGGTGTTTTTCATTCCAAAAATGATTCTAACCTTTTTAAAATAATTTTTTACCTTATAAAAAGATTTTCCTAGTATGTTAAAAGGTATCTAGGTCCAAGAAGTTAACCTAAGAGCTTCAAAATATTTCAAACGATATTTTAAACAATAAAGCACTTACATGAGACTTCTAAGACATTAACATTCTAAACGGTCAAGTCTTCATGCTTTGTCCTTGGATTGAGTCCATCTTTTCTTCAAGCTTTCATATTCTTCGAGCTTTATCACTTTACCTTTCTTTGGTTCTTTTGAATTTAATATTACTTGGCTTTCAACAACTCATTCATGTCCTCATATTCTTCTAGGTTTAATATATCATCTTTAAATCCATGCTTTGACTTTTTTAAGATTCATTTGATCCTTGTGAGCAATTTGACCTTGCTTTCTCATATATGGGCCTTGAGACAACATTACTCACACAAATATGTTAAAATCCACTTGTTTGTTAGCATCAAAACAAGATAACAAGATTTTAAGCCTTGTAAGGCCAACAATCTCCCCCTTTTTTATGATGACAAACAAGGAGTAAAAATTTGAGTAAGCATTAAAAAGGCTCCCCTTTCAATAAGCTTCATCTTAATAAAATCAATATTAATTTCATGAATCATGCTCCTCACTTTCTTTTGGTTTTACAAGCTTTTTCAATCAATATTAAATACTTACATACTTCTTTTGAATAGATATAATGTTCATGCTCAATTATTCTCAATTTTTGCTTGACAAATTCTCCCCCTTTTGACATCAATCAAAAAGAAAGAAATGATTTAAATTCAAATACAAATCATTTTAAGCATATCAATAACCATGTATTCCAAACATATGTACACACTCAAGTTATTGTTTTTCAATATGGCATGGGTAGTGTGTAGCTCACAGCATTTATTCAAGATACCAGCTGATATTAATTTGATAGTTTTTATGATACCAATTTAAAATTTAAAATTTAATTCATGATATCAATTGATTAATGATTCATGACACTCCCCCTGAATTCAATACATTCAGTTTTGTTATTAATTTTGCTTTTATCATCCCATGTAAAATATTGAATCATATCATGTATCAAATATCAATATCATGCGAAGATCATCAATGTCACATCATGCTCATAAATAATTTGACTTTGTGATACCAAGTGAGCTTTTAGATTTGATATCTATTGAAATTTTTAACATGTGAAACCAAAAATACTTTATAGATACCAAAGCTCAATATCACATAATGTATAGTTCATGGATACCAATATAACCACTATATCTTTCATAGCTCATAGATAAAGAGCAGTATGTTTATCCATTTGATTCATTTAAAATCATGCATGTTCAAGAATTATCCTTATTTCAAAAATTTATGCTTAAGCTTAATAATCTCATTCTCAATTTTCAACACAGTGATTCATACTTTTCAATATAAATCAAGTCAAGTTAATTAATACACATGTATCATATAGCATATCAACACATCACATGTAGGCAAGTAAGCATGTAGCATGTAAGATCAAGGTGCTTATATAATAAGCTTAGATTTGATATTTTCTTTATATTTTCTTAAGTTAAGCCTTGTAAAAAGTCATCCTATGATTTTGGCCAACAATGCCATTTTCTATTTTATATATGCGTGTAATCATTATTTCATTTTTGGTACCCATATTTTCTTGGTTCCGGAGGATTTTTCAAGGGAGGTTTCTTTTATTTTCCATACTTGTTTGGTTTTAACACCTTTCCTCTTAAACGAACATTCAAACTTTATATGCCCATTTTTCTTGCATTGATAGCATATGGTGTTTGTATAGGCATTAGAAGATGTGCAAGTATAGTCTTTGGATTCTTTCGAGAAATATCCCATGTAAGAATTCTTTTTCTTTTAAATTTCAATTCCATTGAAACCATTGCCTTCTTTATTTAGAGACATTCTTTGTAAGCCAATCATTTTATCAAGGTTTTCCTTTCCTTTTGTGAAGTTGTAAATAATTTTATCCTTATCTTTGATTTGATTCTTGAGATCATTTAACTCTATGTCTTTCTTGTTATCAACCTTCTTTAATGATTTCTCTAATTCTAGAGATAATTTTCTGATTCTATCCTCTAGTTCAGAGATATACATATCTTTCTCATATATGGTAGAGGATAGGGATCGAAGGTTTTCTATCATTGTTTATTCTTGCTTTCTAGTTTCTTGATTTTCAAGTTGTTTTCTTTTTCAGCAAGATTTTTGGATTCTATTTCTTTCATTGTTGATTCATACTTATGTTCTAATTTCTTGACTTTTCAGTCTTTATCTCTTTCAGCATTCTTTAGGAATTCTAACTTTTTTATTAAACTTTCATTCTTATTCTTCAATGAGGTGTTTTGTTTATTTGCTTTCATTAGCATCTTATGTACTTTGAATAGATCATTTTGAAGTTCATCCTAAGATGGCATACCCTCATCACTTGATTCATCACTGGAAGAATTATTTGAAGATTTAGTTGAGGAGCTTTCTTCATTATCCGATGCCATAAAGCACGTGTAAGTAACCTCTTGGTCACTTATTTCATTCTACGAACTACTTGTACTATCCCAAGTAGTGGCTTTCATGGCCTTCTTGTTATTCTTTTTAGACTCTTTCTTTAATAGTGGGCATTCTGTTTTTATATGTCCAATTTCATAGCAATTATAGCAAGTAGGGGTTTTATCTTTAGATTTCTTGGTACCAATATCTTTTTCATCTGATTTGGAGTCTTGGTTTCTTCTTTTGAATTTGTTTCTCTTTTTAAGGAATTTTTCTAGCTTTTTAGATATAAAGGTTGCTTCATCTTCATCCATCTTTTCACTACTAGGGTTTTCTTTTGAGGCTTTGAAGGCTATTGTTTCTTGGGCTTTGGTTTTCCCACTCTTTTCATTCATTTCCATTTCATATGTGAGAAGAGAACCTATAAGCTCATCTAAAGATGTGTTTTTTAGATTTCTACCTTCCGTGATGGCAGTAGCCTTTGGTTCCCACATGGAAGGAAGGCCTCTTAGAATTTTTCTTATCATCTCATAAGTAGTATAAGATTTTCCTAGTGCATTTAGGGAATTGATTATGTGAGTGAACCTAGTAAACATATTTGTAATTGATTCTTCCGGGTTCATCTTAAAGGCTTCATACTCGTTTGTGAGCATATCAACCCTATTATCCCTAACGTCTGTTGTTCCTTCATGAGTAACTTCTAGCTTATCCCATATTTCTTTAGCTGATTTACAAGCCATTACTTGATTAAATTCTTTAGCACCCAATGCACAATATAAAGCATTTATAGCACTTGAATTTGTTTGGAGCATTTTATAATCTTGATCGGTAATACCTTTCTTCACTTTTGGGATTTGCTTTCCATCTACTATCTTAGTGGGAATTTGATCTCCATCTATAACAACTTCCCATACTTTCCAATTCATCGTTTGGAGATAGATTTGCATTCTCTTTTTCCAAAAAAGTGTAGCTCAAACCACAAAAGATAGGAGGCCTAGTTGAAGATTGTCCCTCTCCAAAGGAAGCTACGCCTAAGTTAGCCATTAAAATTTGTTTACAACTACTTGTTAGGATTTATTATAACCCCGCTTTGATACCAATTGAAATTAGGAATAGCTTCCCAAGAGGGGGGGGGGTGAATTGGCTTTTAAAACTTTCTTTTAACTTCTTTTAAGAATCCTTAACTTCTTTAAATGCTTAACCAATTCTTTAACTTGTTTGTTTAATTTCACCAATCGCACAACAACTTAATCTCTTTAATCAACCACGCAGCTAATAAAACATTCAAACAATTAATCACAATCTCCAACCCAACACAACCACAATTTATTTATCAAATATAAGTTCACTGTAGCATTGTTAAATTGATGAAATCATTAAAGATTTAGCACTATTGGAACACAAACACTATCCAATCAATCTCAAGATTTATACCATTCAATCACAATATATCTTTTGTTGTCAGCCCTGGATATGAAATTGTAAGCCCTGTAGTTGAATTATAATTTATACTTCGCTGATATCGATTTGCTTCTTCAATATGTTTTTCAACAACACATTCACACTCTTCCCAAATACTTAGAATTCAAATAAACTTTTTGTTAATCTATGTTTGGGTGTTTAACCAAGTAACATACTCCCGTATGGTTTTCACAAAGAATGGTTCAACCAACGTACTCCCTTTCAGTTTTTGCAACTCAAATCAAAATCAAACTTAAAGTTTACTTGATTTCCAAATATATGTAATTTATATGATTTTCAAATTTAAACCATCTACGCAATTTAAATATGCACTGAAAATAAAGAATAAGGAAAGAGAGAGTGAAACGGATATTTTTACGAGGTTCGGCTTCAACACAGCCTACGTCCTCACCTTTGGAAAAACCATCAAAGGATTCACTAAGCATGTTCCGTTGACGGGTAGAACAAACCTTTACAACACTCCTTGGTTAAGGCTAGAGCCCGCCTTCTCCAAATGATATTCCCTTATTCGGTCACTCCTTACATAGGCTAGAGCGCTTCTCTCTAAGCAATATCCCCTTGCTTAGCCAACGATCCAAACACCTTGGAACGTCAATGAACTATAAGAAACACAAGATAAAATCTACGTAAAAGTATACTCTCACAAAGAGCAAGTTAGTACAATTTCAGCACAATATACTTCAATGTAAAATATCAATATGAAATAGAATGAAGCTTATGTGTGGAATTCACCAATATCCTTCTTAGATGAGGATTAGCAGTAGGAATTCAGAGAAGAAAGGATTAGCACTACAGAATATCTCAGCAAAAAATTTTTTCAATGATTGAGCAAGAGAACTTTGGAAGAATAAGAGTGCTTTCAGCTTCTCAAAACAGATTTTTCAATTCTTGGATGAGTTTTGATTTGGAAAACCATGTATTTATAGGAAATTAGACTTGTTTCCATGTTGCTAAAGTTTCCTTGGAGAGTTTCCCGAGTTGTTATAAAATTTGGAGCTCAAACAACTATTATTTAAATTATTAAATTTTAAAAAATCTGCCCGTTGAACAGTGTTCAGATGACTGAAGAGTCAAGTTCAGTCATCTGAAGTTCCTGAGACCCTTTAAAAAATGAACTGGACACAGGGTTAGATGACTGAAGATAGGGTTCAGACGTTCGAAGTGGTTCAGTATGCTGTTCAGTTAGTTGAAGTGCCTCCCGTGAACAATGTTCGATTGGCTGATAGCTATGATCCCGCTTCGGTATTTTGCTCACAACTTTTTCTGTATAACTCCAAATTAGGTGTTCTTAGTGCCAAAAGAAATATAAGAGAAAACCTACAACTTTCATGTTGAACACTTTTTAAAATAAGGAGTTTTAGGTAGAGAAAAATGCACCTCAATGTGGATGTATAAAAATTGATAGCATTTGGAAAACTCTTTTTGGTGCTTTTCATTCCAAAAATGATTCTAACCTTTTGAAAATAATTTTTGACCTTATAAAAATATTTTCCAAGTATGTTAAAAGGTATCTAGGTCCAAGAGGTTAACCTAAGAGCTTCAAAATATTTCAAACGATATTTGAAACATTAAAGCACTTACATGATACTTCTAAGACATTAATATTCTAAATGCTCAAGTCTTCATGCTTTGTCCTTGGATTGAGTCCATCTTTTCTTTAAACTTTCATATTTTTTGAGCTTTCTCACTTTACCTTTATTTGGCTCCTTTGACTTTAATATTGCTTGGCTTTCAACAACTCATTCATGTCCTCATATTCTTCAAGGTTTAATATATCATCTTTAAATCCATGTTTTGACTCTTTTAAGCTTCAGTTGATCCTTGTGAGCACTTTGACCTTGCTTTCTCATATATGAGCCTTGAGGCAACATTACTCACACAATTATGTTAAATTCCACTTGTTTGTTAGCGTCAAAACAAGATAACAAGATTTTAAGCCTTGTAAGGCCAACACCCTTCCTTTCCAAATCTCGTAGTCAAATTCTTGTAGGAGCAAAATCCACCTTATTAGCCTGGGTTTGGTTTTTTTTTTATTAAGGAGAGACCTAAAAGCAACATGATCTGACTATACAATAACCTTGGATCCCTGTAGATAGGAGTATAATTTTTCCAACACAAAGACGATAGCTAGGAGTTTTTTCTCGGTGGTAGTGTAATTTAGTTATGCTCCTTGCAAAGTCTTAGTAGATTGATAGATCACATGAGGTAACTTACTGATTTATTGTCCTAGCACGGCCTTGACAGCATGAGCTGATGCATCACATATGATTTTGAAAGGAAAAGCTCAATCAAGCTGCTGCATTATCGGGGCAGAGGAGGGCAGTGTCCTCAGAGTTTCAAACGCACCAAGACAAGATTCATCAAATTTGAAGGGTGTGACTTTTAATAACAAATTGGTCAATGGCAGTGAAATTTTGTTGAAGTCCTTGATTAATCGCCGATAGAAACCAGCATGTCCTAAGAATGACCTTATTTGTTTAACCGAAGTAGGGGTGGTAATTTCGAAATCAGTTCCACTTTTTCCCTATCTACTTTAATTCCTCTAGCTGAGACAATGTGTCCTAATACTATGCCTTCCTGGACCATGAAATGACTCTTTTCCCAGCTTAGCACTAGGTTTGCTTCTACACATCTCGCTAGGACCTTGGACAGATTATCCAAGCATGCATCAAAGGATGGCCCAAACACGGAGAAATCATCCATGAACACCTCAAGAAATTTTTCCACCATATTAGAGAATATGGCCAACATACACCTTTGAAATGTTGCCAAGATATTGCATTGCCCAAAAGGCATCCTCTGATATGTGAAGGTTCCAAACGGGTAGGTGAATGTGGTCTTCTCTTGATCATCTAGGTGGATTGTGACCTGATTGTACCCTAAGTATCCATCCAAGAAGCAATTAAAATTTTGTCCCGCCAATATCTATAGGATTTGATCGATAAATGGTAATGGGAAATGGTCCTTTCAAGTGAGGTTGTTTAGTTTCCTATAATCTATGCACACTCTCCAACCACTGGTAACATGAGTGGGGATGCCCTCACCCTAATCATTCTTCACGATAGTGATTCTTGATTTCTTTAGGACCATTTGCAAGAGCTCACGAATTCACTATCATATATAGGGAATATGATCCTTGTATCTAGGAGTTTAACTACTTCTTTCACCACCGCTTCCTTAATATTGGGGTTGAGTCTCCATTGCATCTCCTAGATGGGTCTAGAATTTGGCTCAAGGTGACTTCAGTGCATGCAGATGGATGGGTCAATTACCCTAAGATCAGCTACTAACCATCATATTACTCTTGTATATTTCTATAGAACCTGAATGAGCCCTAACTCTTATGAGCTATTCAGGCTAGACGATATGATCACAGGCAGGGTTTCTTGAGGGTCCAAAAAACTTACTTGAGTGAAGGTGGTAAAGGTTTTAATTCGAGCACCGGAGGAACCTCAATAAAAGGTCATGCCGATACACTAGAGAGAGTAGGGAGGCTTTCAAACAGTGCTTTCTAGGGTCTCCCTCCCATTGTAGAGGTCAACTTATTGGATGCAGGAATTTGGTTACCCGGATTCTCTAAACTTATTACGGTGGGTTGGTCATTTGGATCTTTATTCTCAAGGGATTCTCTTGATGAAGTTGGGGATGCCTCTTGTACCAGACCTTTGTTGATCATATCGACCTCATTGTAAAGTAGATTGTCAGGTTCATGCTGCCGAGTGTGGAACACGTTAAGTTGGAGTTGCAAATTGCCAAAGTAGATGTCCATTACACATGTTCTACGTTGAATTCATGCATTGGTAGTAGCTAAAAATGGTCAGCCCAAAAGGACCGGACTTGCTGCTGTGATGGGTTGACAAATGCCATGTCTAGCACAAAGAAATTAGTAGGATAGAGGAATTCATCTACCTTAACTAGGACATCCCTTATCATGCTCCGGGGTCTTTTCACGAATTGATAAGCAAATCGCAATGTAACTAGGGTTGGCTGCAAAACTCCTAAACCAGCTTTCTTATAGACTAAATAGGGTAGTGTATGTTCACACTAGCCCCCAAATCTAAAAAAGCCTTGTCAACAATACATGTTCCTATTATACAGGAAATCGTGGCTGCACACGGGTATTTAAGGTTAAGAGGGATAGATCTTAGAGAAATTGAACTAACGGTTTCGGTCTATTGGACTTCTTGATTCAGGTGCACTATGGATTCCCGCTTTTGAATGCATAGCTCCTGAAGAAAATTTTTGTAGTGAAGCCTTCTTCTAATGTCATCTAAAAGGAAAAGATCATTTTTTGCCTTTCTAAAGGTGCTCATCATAGAATCTTCACCTTCTTCCTTTGTAGATTTCGAGGGAGCCTGCAGGGTGAAGTGTGGCAACATTCCCCTAGTCAAGGGTATGAACTTCTCAGAATAAGCATTTAAGCTTGCCTTCCATTCCTCTTCTCATTTCATCACCCTTGCCCTTGCCTAATCTTTCTTTTTTTGTTCCATTGTTTTGCCTGGCAACTACCACCTGTGCCTGCTCATGACATGGTGATGGTCTGGTGTCTGGTCTTCCCACATTTTTGATAGATATTAAGATTGAAAATTCTCGTAGGTCCTTTAGAAAACCTATCTATAATCGAAAGAAAGTTGAGGCGTCTAAACTGAAAGCAATGGCCAAAGATAACCCACCAGTTCCCACGGAACAAATCCCAAAACCCCATGCTCCTCACCTACCTATGGTGGGAAAGCAACACCTGCGGCCTTTTAGGGACTGCTATGTACCTAATGCATACACATCGCCATCCTACATCAAGTTCCCAAATGTTCAGGTGGCCCAATTTGAGATTAAGACTTCAATTATCTCAATCCTTCCCAACTTTCATAAGAATTCTACTAAAAAACATTATCAGTATCTAGACGAGTTCTTGGAAATCTATTCCACCATCCGCATTCCTAATTTTAGTGATGATGCTCTCCATTTTAGGCTTTTCTCGTTCTCTTTGAAGGATCAAGCCAAATATTGATTGACGTACTTAAAACTAAACTCGGTGACCAACTGGGCCACCACGCAGTATGAATTTCTTAAAAAGAACTTCCCAATTGGGAAGACTAATCAGTTTCATAGATATGTCAAAAGTTTCTCACAAATGGACGGGGAACTCTTTTTTGAGACTTGGGAGCACTTTAGGGATTTTCTCTATAAATGCTCACATCACCAAGTCCCCAAGTGGCAATTAGTCCAAACTTTCTACGAAGGGTTGGTTGAGAGAGATAGGCCTATGGTTGATGCGTCGTGTGGAGGTACTTTCCTCACTAAGCACGAGAATGAGACCTAGATTCTCTTCAAAAATCTGGTAGAAAATTCTTAGCAGCACATGGCTGCCACTCGTAGACTGCCTAATGCATCAAATTCCAAACCAAAAGGAGTTTATGAGTTGGCCACTGGCCAAGACCTAGCCCCAACATTGCATGCCATATCTAAAAAGTTAGATCAATGTCTATCCTTAGGACTGTAGACCAGAGCTTCTGTAGAGGTTTGTGCAATCTGCTCCGATCCTTCCCATCATGTTACAACTGGCCTCACGTGCATTCTCAGCCTAAGCTTAGGTAGAAGGAAGTAAAGGCCACTCACAATTGGTACGATAAGTCATCTAATGACCCTTATTCGAATACCTAAAATCCTTGGTGGAAACAACATCCAAACATCTCTTAGAAGCTGCAAGCTCCAGGTTTTCAAAGCCAAAGACCTCAACAAAACCCTAGTGCTGTGCCTCCACACCCATATCAAAATTTCCAAAACCATCTGAACTCAATGCCTTAATCTTTGACCATTTAGCATCCGCCTCCACCTCAATCCAAATATTATTCATTCCAAGAGACAGTGTTGATAGCCCTTAAGGGAATTGAGGTTGACCGTCAAGTGGACCAGCAACTTCTTCACTCCATTTCCTAATATATTGCAAAGCTAGAAACTGCCATTGGACAGCTAGCCGTTGCTTTAAGTCGAAGGGATGAGGGTAAGTTAGCAAGTCAACCCATCATAAATCCAAAGGTACAATATGAGGTAGCATGTGAACCGGAGGCTGGACCCTCCTCAAACTATGAGCAAGCCCAGGCAGTAACTACATTTAAAAATGGCAGACTAACACCTAAACAAGGTAAAGTGCAGTCGAGCACGGGGGAGAGCCAAGATGAAAAATTGGATGTACCCAATGCGGATTCATGCACTCTCTCTTCCTTTAGTCAGGTAAACAGACCATCGAGTCTCACACCCACCACCAAAAGAACCACACCTCACTTCGCCCCCCATAGGGCTTTTCATAGATACTCAGTGACACATCTAGCAACCCCACTCGCACCCTCTATATTTAGGAAAGCGGCTTCCATCGAGTTCATCTAGGATATATTTAAACAACTGTGAATGGATAGGCTTCTCCTCGATGACATTGAGCAATTACCTGTGTTTATAAAATTCCTTAAGGACTTGTCAATGCAACAGACAAAATCAAAGGTACAGATGGATGGTTTGGTTAAGCATGCCGAGCATATGAGTTCCATAATACGAAAGCACGTGGTTCCTAAACTAAAAGACCTAGGCTCACCTACGATCCCGTGTGTAATTGGTAATTACACCATTGATGGGGCTCTTCTGGGTTTCGGTGCAAGTGTGAACATTCTTTCACACTCGGCCTATTAGAAACTTAACCTAAGAATGTTGCAACCCACCTCGGTTTCCATATGCCTTGCTGATTGATCTCTTAAGCAATCCCGGGGTGTGGTAGAAGATGTGGTAGTCAAGGTGGGAGATTTCCATTACCCCATTGACTTTATCATTTTTTATATGGAGACCTCCACCAACCTGATCCTTGTCCTTTTGGGATGACCATTGCTAGCCACGGCTAACGCAAGCATTCAATGTAGGATGTGGATTATGGACATCTCATGGGGCCATAAGCAACGCAGGCTAAACATATTTAATGCTTCTTGAAAATATCTGAAAGCCGTCCAAGATGTGTAAGAAGAAGTAATTGACAAAATTTTTAGGGAAGCAACTCCTTCAATGTTATGGAAACACCATTTGAAAATTACACTACTGCTCGACAGCCCTACCCATGCTGAATTTAGGGACTCCCTTGAGCAATCTATGCTAAAACATGATTGGGAGCCCAAATCTGAAGCTAAGTTGGGGTATACAACTGAAGGTGTGAGGAAGAGGAGGAAGAAACCAATGTTAGTTGGGAACCAGGATGACTTTAAAATAAGCTTTGAAGTGTTTGGCTGAAGGTGGTAAACTTAGTGCTTCCAGGAGGCAACCCGATAAATGTCTAGCTGAAGACGGTAAACTTAGCACTTTTGGGAGGAAAAGAGACAGTTTTTCATCTTTTATTTTGTCCATAGAATTTTTGGAGTAGGTTAAGTGGGTTGAGTGTCTATTGCATAGGATTTAGTGTACTCTAGGAGTATGACAAAGCACAACGACGATCACGTACGAGGGCAACCTGGTCGAATCCCTGCACCGTTATTAGATTGGGAGATACTGAGAAGGTCAACCAAGTCCGTGACTAGAAATGAACATGATGTGACCTGGTTGAGAAAAATTAAGAAGTTGTTTAAATTCTACTCGACCTCGACTCTGCATCTCTCGCCTTCTTATTACAACTTGGGTGAGCATAGTCGCCCCCTTCTCGCACGTGCTATTAGAGCAATGTGTAGCCCCATTGCACCCCCTCAGGATGTCTTCTCCATCTAATTCATCTCTAGAATCCTCCCATGTGTCATATTAGCCTGCTGCCAAGAGGCAATGACTTCAAACCATGGCACGACAGGGGTCGGCTCCATGACTAGAGAGTTTGTCGTGGGGAGTAACACCACCATTCATGGACCAGACCTCTATTGTTGTTCATGAGGTATGGTTTCCTGACCCCTACCATTCCACCACTTCCAGCCGACCATGCCATATATCCCACCATCAGAGGTTCCTAATCCTCCTATAATGGTGCCTTTGCTTCCTGGGCCTGACCTGCAACCATTACCATACCCTTTTCAGTCATATTAGTCCTAGTAGATTTACCAAGGCTTGGGTCCTTAACTACCAAAAATAATATTTATAAACCTAACTATCCCAAGTTTAGTAGAAAGTGGGTAACTTAGGTATCGATCCAAAGGGGCTTGAAGCACAGTTAATAAACCATTTCAAAGTTAGTTTATTATGGCCTTGTTATGAAAAAGAAGTAAAAGGTGATATTTTGCAATGGTGGTTGTTTCTAAATACTACAAAGCGATTAAATAAAATTGAGTAAATTTATACTACTGGAAAGCAAGTAAATTTGTGAGTTACCATACTCCTACAAAGCAATACTGTGGTCAAAATCAGACACTGGAACATCATGCCTCCACCTACATTCATCCAGACCTCCATAGAAATACTAACTCGAGCAGGCCAAAGCGGGAGAGGGGAGATCGAGGGCACAGGGTAGCAAGGGTGCACCAACCATCTGGAGCATGGTCGAGAACCGAAGTATACCCTCTCTCAATGATGAACGAACACCTCCTCTATTCCATAGCTAACTATTTCCCTCTAACTGATAGATAGATGTGTCTATCAAAATCTGCAATTCTTCATCAAACACACAATAGGTAAATGGAAAGCAGTAAACGAAAGCATGTAAATGAAAGTAAGAGTAAAAATATCATCCCTTTATTATTCAAAATGTCTATCACTAACACCAAGAATTACAAGATGAGTGATCGTGTAATATACACGGATAACACATGAACGCCTCCGGTAGCCACAGGCCGACGAACACTTCATGCACACACCGAAATAGGAATTGAAAACTATGCTACTCCTACTCTAACTTGGCTCTCAATGACATATTAATTCTATCACTAACCTAAAAGAAGCCAAAGAGGGACCTGGAGCTCATGTTCATAGAAAATATTTATAGGCTCTAGGGTTTACAAAGTTTGTTTTGCAATATAGGAAAGTTTGTAGAAGATCTAGCGTGGCAGATTGTCGTTGTCGACCAAGTCGCTCCTTCATCATTCTTGTGTGTGCCTTGGTACAGACTCATGGGAAGTCGGAGATTCAAATCTCCACTGCTTTAGACTTCGTGTCGCCTTAGGGTCTTGATGGTCGAGACATACAGTATCTTGATCTTTAGGAAATCTCAGTATCTCGACATGGTTGCCCCTGAAGGTCTTTTAGTCGAACACTTTGTCGAAAATCTTGATACTTCTAAATTTTAGTTCTACCTCATCATCTCGACATGGTCAACCCAGTAGGTGGCTTGGTCAAACACTTGGTCGAACCTTGCAACAATTCGATCTCAGTATAAACCTTGGAGTATGCAATGGAAGACTAAGTCGTCCCTATGGTTTGCTGGTTGCGCCACATGATCGAGCATCATCTTTGTGTCCATTTATACTATGCAACTTTTGGATCTTGGCTAAACGTATGAATTCGAGCTTCAAGTCCCCCAAATTCTTCTTGGCTTCTTATAATGCCTAACTCCATTGTTTTATTATGTTTTTCCTGAAAAGCCAAACAAACCTTGCATTGCTTGAACAATGATAACTCTGGGTCAATATATAATAAAATGAGGATAGGCATAGGTAAATGAGGGTCTAAAATCATATATTTTAGCGACTCATCACAAACCCCAACTTACACATTGTTAGTTCTCGAGCAAAGCAAAATCTAAGAAAACTACCAAATACTACCTATATCCTCTTTCACGGGAAACATGATTGCATTTACCATATGCAATAATGCTTTATATCCCTAGGTTGATCCTAGTGGATGAGTTCTAGTATCGTGAGGGTTTGTAGGGTGATTCCCACAAACACCTGCTCAGTGAATATAGAAAATATTTTCATATAACAAGGACCTTACCATTTCATATACAAAGATATGACCCAGTCACATGTAGACCTGTTCATTCATGATTCCATTATACATCCTTCGTAGCAATTCATTCATATAGATCTCAACACAGCATAGCAATGACACTAAAGATAAAACTCTCAAGGGATCAGCATAAATTTTAATTCGGTACTAATATTACTATATAGATTCAAGCATTGCTAGGTTACATCACAAGGCATGTGTAAGGTGCATGATCTGTCATGCTCATGGTATCTTTGGACACCTACAGAACAATTTTCTTGACTCAACCTTACTGATATACCCTCATAACAGAATACACTCAAGGAAAGGGGTTCACTCTCATATGTGAGGGATAATATATGATCAAACATCCCATATATTTTTAAGAACGAACGTTAAGTATGGAGTGGACTAGCCTCCTATGGTTAGGATCTAGCCTATTTTGAAGTGTCAGGTCCTTCACCTTAGCATCTTCTCACCTACTCGCCATACTCAATTGAGACCACCATAGATCAATCCTTTCATAGACTTGACATAAACACTGCATATGCATTGGTTAGCTTGAAACTTTCAGGTATTTGTACGAATCATGGTGTCGTGTCGTTTGTTTGCCATTTTGCTTGCATCTGGAATAGTTTTTTTTTTTAATAGCTTCCATTCCTTCTATCCTTTGACTTTCATTTATTGGTAGGTTGGAACAATTATTACACCTTTGGTTATCTTCATACCTCCAGTAAGAAATTCAGCTTGGAAGGGATCTCTAAGGTGGCTCAATTTTGATATTTTGAGTAAACTATAAGACCTAAGTTTATATCTTCCCACTTGATGTCACCTCTAGGCCAGCAATTTCAAGAATAAAGGCTAGTTTGACAAAGTGAATATAGAAAAAAGTAAAGTTGAGTTTTATAAACTCAGAGGTTGATGTTAAAAACTTGAGTAATGAATGAATGCCCCAACAGTACCTCACAAGGTGTCATAGTCGGCACGGTTGTTCTCTCAATGCTCTCAAAGCACCCTACATGTTAAAGATCCCATGTAAGTGTGTTTTTAAGCCTTATGAA
This sequence comes from Malania oleifera, assembly GCF_029873635.1. Taxonomy (NCBI): domain Eukaryota; kingdom Viridiplantae; phylum Streptophyta; class Magnoliopsida; order Santalales; family Ximeniaceae; genus Malania; species Malania oleifera. The sequence goes on along the minus strand of NC_080417.1, from coordinate 63,716,464 downwards.
GTACCATCGAATACAAGATTGCACACAACAATATTAACACAATCGAGTCACTAATCGATCTTTCCAGAGCAGCATGATAGTTCATTGGGCCGTTTAATGTGAGACCATGTACAAGTGACCACCTTTTTAGTGAGCATAATAGAGTCATATAATAAATGGGCCTAGGCATATAGGTCTGAGTTATATAGGTGTATGTAAAAAGGATAAACTAGTTTTTATCGTGTTATGAAGGATGTACTATTCATTGAGAAAAATTTTAAATGTCTCTAAAAATTGGGAAAAGTGTGTCCTTTAGTGTGCCTGAATGTGCCATGCATTGTATTACTCCTAGTACCAACTTAGAACTTCAGTGTCCTCACTGAAGTGGTGAAAGAAAATAGGACCTAGGCAAAAGATAATACAGAGCTAGTGACTAAGAAGAACCAATAGTGCACCGAAAGAAAAATTAATAACTAGACTAACATATATGCAAATACACTGTAGCACACGAGGGAACTAGAAGCACCATGAAGGTTGCCATTAGTGAGCAAAAATTGTATTACAGAGCATAAGAGGCTTTACAGATATAGACAAGGTCAAAATATCATGGTGTGCTAAAGGAAAAACCGGGGGGGTGGGGGGAAACCAAATACACGAAGTAGGTGGAATGGAGACCTAGCCACGATCATTGTCCGAGTTGGAGTCGGTGACTAGGAGAGGCTTGGTGGCAGAACTACCAGGGCTATCATACATTGTAATGGCCGTAATGATCTTTCCTAGTGCTTCCACTAATGCGTCCCAGAGTCGTCGATGGTATATTGGCAGGTAACAGGTGGGATGTCAGATGTGATTGTAGGGCAGGTGATCGTGCACTTTGTGTTCTCCTATGGTGCTGACTCTGGCGAGAAGTCGAGTGAGAGAATCGGACGGGTTCCATTTTTGTCTTCCTGGAACGGAGCTGCATTATCATAAGTGAGCTGGGACAGAGGGAAATGGCGTTGGTATGAGTTAGGTAATGAGTCCTTTGATCAAAGGTAGGAGACTTAGTGATGGTAGAGGGTGTGGTAGCGACTAAGGCTAGGAGTCGCACAATGAGGTTGACCAAGAGACACGAGGGTGGGAATGGAAAAGAAACCAAGTGCGAACAGGGTCTTAAACAAGTTTGACTGTTTCGACCAAGTCATACTCATTCCTATGCTCGTCGCCCCAGTAGCTAAACCCCTAACTTATTTTAAAACACAAACTAACTAATTTGAAATCTGGCTCATCTGTGGGAAATAATCTAAAGACCTAAAAGAAAGGAAAACCTATTGGGTTGCCTCCCAGAATCGCTAAGTTTACCGTCTTCAGCCAAACACATTGAAGCCCAAGGCAGGTATACTAGATCACATAAATATATCTTCTCAACTAGTCCCTTCATGACGCCCTCTATGTATGGTTTTAAGTTTTGACCATTCAACTTAAAATGTGTATTATTTGTAGGGTCTTATATCTCAATTGCCCCATAAGAGAACACCTGGGTTACAACATAGGGACCCTGCCAGCAGGAGCATAGTTTGCCTGGAAATAGTTTCAATGTTGAATTGAAAAGCCATACTTTTTGTTGTGGCACAAAGGATTTCACTACTATGTGTCTGTCGTGAAAAGCTTTCATCATGTCTTTGTATGTCCTGGCACTTTCATAGGAAGAATTGCGGAGTTCATCCAACTTATTGAGCTGCAGGCAGCGATGAGTTCCTGCAGCATCCATATCAAAACTGAATTTCTTAATAGCCCAATACGCCCGTGTTCTAACTCAACCGGCAAGTGACAGGCTTTGCCATACACCAAGCGATAAGGGGACATATTGAAGGGAGTCTTGTACGCTGTCCTATATGCCCAAAGAGTGCTGTCTAATTGAGATAACCAATCCTTTCTATCTGGTCGCACTGGTTTTTCTAAAATGATTTTGATCTCTTATTTAGACACTTCCACCTGGCCATTGCTTTGGGGATGGTATGATGTGGCGACTTTATGTGTGATGGAGTACATCTGGAGGAGTGTTGAAAAATAATGATTAATAAAAAGTTTACCTCCATCCCTATGATGGCTCAAGGACAACCAAAATAATGATTCATGTGCTAAATTGAATGATATGTCAGATTGTGAATCATATGATAGTAGTGATAGTGAGAGCATGCCTACTTATGAAGAACTACAAGTTGAATATATTAGAACTCATAAGTCTTTTGCTAAAACACTTGAACGCTACAATATTTTGAAAAACAAGAATGAGGCATCATTGAAAGAACTTGAATCACAAATTCTTGTTAATAAAGAAAAGGATTTGAAAATCACGAATTTGGAAAACAAGAATGTTGTGCTACAAAAAGAGCTTAAAAACGTAAGATCCCAACTTACAATTGAAAATGAAAAGGATCTTCATATCTTTGATCTTGAAAATAAAGCAAACAATATGTCTAAAGAACTTATGAAACTCAATAATGTTTACAAAGAAGGTATGGGTTTTAATGGAATCGTAACTAAGAAAAGAAAAAACCTATACATGGGATACTTTGTAAAAGAATCGAAACACTATGCTAGTACCTCTTCTAGTCCATACACTCACACCACATGCATTCTATGTAAAAAGAAGGGGCACACAAAATCTGATTGCCCATTTAAAAGAAAAGGTGTGAAACCCAAACAAGTATGGAAGATTAAAGAATCGCCGACTCCTAACCCATCGAGAATAAAAGGTAGAAAAATGATATGGGTTTTTAAGAATGAAAAACCCTTGAAATTCAAGGAAGAATTTGCTTAAATAGGAATTACATGATCACATAATTCTTCTTTAGTAGTTAGGATTAGCTATAGGGGGTAATGTCTTCTAAAGGCCTAAGAAATGGTTCGGGGCTGAAAATGTAAAATCTTAGTATATGTCTACTATTTAAAATTTTACATACTAAGTATTTTGAAAAATCAAGCCAATACAGAAATTCAAGAAAAATAACCAATATGAACTTAATGCATATATTCCTTGGTTGAAATTTGAAATTATTGGCTGCTTGAATAAAAATCCACTTCCAAATGGACATGGCATGTTTGCCTTGTATTTAAATTTCAAATTGCTTAATTCATACTTGAATATACAAATCTTTAAGTTAAGCATACTTTGTCCATTGCACAAGCTTGTGGTTTAGGGAATCCATCTCACACTATATATCATTTAATCTTAAACCATCCTTGAATTTAAAAGCCTTGAACAAGTAGCAGTCATTACTCTAGGCTTAAAACACTATTGATCATAAATTCCAAATATTTTTTATGCTCATTAAAAGAAATCCTTCCATAATCAAAATTAGAGGCAACCGTTAAGGGATTCTAGTTTCAATGATTAATGGAAGTATTTCCTTTTGTTCTTAAAATATAAAAATCTTCTAATTTTGGTTCACCATATCCTCCACTGGGAATTTTGACTAATCATGATCACATCAAGTAAAGATCCACCCTCTCACTGGTTCATATTCTTGATAAAAAAATTATGATCATACCTAAAGGATACTTTCCAATCACCAAAGAGCTAAAGCCAAAATTCATATACTTTAGAGCTCTTTGCTAAAATAGTTAGGACAATATCTTTAGACTTCCAATCCTGAAAAATGTCTTGCCTATCTTAAATATTCTTCCAAACATAATAGATATTAAAACCTTAAGAGTATGTATTTTAATTTGCTTCATAAGCTCTCAAACTTTAAATCAAATATTTTAGAGCTTCATTCTCACGAATTAAGTTAAATGGCTAGTATGAATGCTATAGGTTTCAACATATATGAAAATGCAATAATTAAGAAACCCATGCATGAACGATAAGAAAGACAAGCAATTTGAACTTGGGCCTCTCACGTATTGTAAATCATAAGAAAAGAGGCAAATATAGGCTTAGAACTGTTGACCTTATTGGTCACGCCCGGTTTTGATTATAACAATTACTCATTGTATCTAATGAGCATTTGAGGTTTTGTGCAGGAACTAAGGGTCATAAGATCAAGATGTGCACAAAGCAAGAAAAGCTTGAAGACCAATTTTTAATTCAGCATTGTAATATATTTATATTGGTCTGTAATAGTAAGTAGGCATTTGGTTTGTAATAAGCTCACACACACATCACATGTATGATTTACTACATAAGCTCAAACCAAACCATGAATGAGAAAGGACCTTCGAAAGACCCTAGGGTGTACCCTTTGGTCGATCTTCGGTCGACCGACACCAGACTTTTTCGGTGTCTTCAAATTGGACCCCAAGTGACCTTAGGACACACATACTTTCACATATATTTATTAGGCACTTGAATAAGGCTTGCTTGTTTCAATACGGGACCGAAATGAACACACGATGCACTTTCGGTAGACCAGCCAAGCCAGTTCATTTTGGCCTGGTCGACCGAGACACCCTGGGTCAAAGTTTGACCACCCGGTCGACCAGCAAAGGTAGTTCAAAAGGCCCTGGTTGACCGAAACTCCCTTGGGTCAAAGTTTGACCACCCGGTCGAACAGCCAAGGTAGTTCAAAAGGCCTTGGTCGACTGAAACTCCTTGGGGTCAAAAGTTTGATCACCTGGTCGACCGAACCTGGTAGTTCAAAAGGCCCTGGTAGACCAAAAACCCTCATGGGTCAACAGTTGACCATCTGGTCGACCAAGAACATTTGTTCTCCAACTACCTGGTTGACTGAAGGGTCCTCAGGAGAATTCCTAGTAGTCTGGTCGACCAAACCAGGCAGTTCAAAATGCCCTGGTCGTTCGAAACTCGGAAAATTAGGAAATCGCTCTCTCCTGGTCGACCAAGACCTCAGTTCAATATTTCCTTGGTCGACCGGACCATTTGAAACTTGGTCGACTGAAACATTTTTGGTCGACCTGACCTCTCAGGTTGCCCTGATTTTTTTACTACAGTTAATATTTTTTAAACAGGGTTAAAATGCTTTAAACATCATTAAACTTTTCTAATAATACCCAATAGGTCCCCAACGGTCATATTTTCTCCCATGTCTATATATATGAGATCATTTGAGAAAATTAGTAGTGATTAGCCACCTTGATTAGGGAAGAATTCTCTGAAAAATAAAAACCCTATACTACTCATTTTCTTACTCAAATCACTCATACTTGCCTTCTATCACTGCCTACATCATTTGTAAGTGGATTGAGTGTGTTTGAATAGGTTTGCTCTCCTTGTTCTATTTTCTTGGCACAATTTTATTAGAGAGCAAAACCTAAGGATTCGTAGGGGACTTTGTTGATAAGTCTATCCTAAGAAGACCTTGTTAGATCTTCTAAGTCTACACCTTCGTTGCAATATCCTGAGAAGATCGTATAGTATTTTTGTTTGCAAAAGCTTTTCAAAATCATCTTCAAATATCTAGTGTGCTTTATATTGATAAATACATTTTGAAGAGATATTTTTATATGAGATAGTTGTCTTTGTTGCAATATTCTTTCACTCATATATTATTTTCTGAATACAAAAATTACGCATCTTTTGCAAACCGAGCTTATACTTCATTTAATACTCACATGCTGGAACTATCCTGTTGATTGAAATACTTGAGACTAGACATCTTTGTTTGAGCTCATTTATTGAAAATTTCTTGTGATACAAAGATTGTTTGTTTGACACTCTCACGTAATTACTACACTGATAGAAAACATAGTTGAGAGTTGAACCATCTAGACCACATTGAGCTTACATGTTGAATTATATAGTGGTGTATGTTATTGCACGCATTTGGGTACATATCTGCTTTACTTGAAAGCACAATTACTGTACCATTTGATTGTAATACACTTTGGTTGTATTTCTAGGCACGGGCTTGAAGAGGGAGACTAGCCCTGGAAAAGTCCTGGATTGGCTTAGACCCGGTTAGGAAAGTTAGGTGCATCGTCTTGTTAAGGCGTGTAGGTTGAGGTCAGCCCCATTAATTGACCTGGTTAAGGTTGAGGTCAGCCCTGTGTTAATTTGACCTGGTTGTAAACGGTGTCGCTCCAATCTTAAGTGAGCTATTAGTGAAATCCTCAAGCTTGAGTGCTTGAGGCGGGGACGTAGGCACAGTTGGCCGAACCCCGATAACATATCGTGTGTTCACTTACATTTTGGCACTTTATATTTACCGCACATGTATGTTATGGGTGAATGATGCGTATGACTTAATTTCCACATTATATTTATCTACGCATTTGGAAATTGCATAGACAGGCCCTAGATTGTGCATATACTGTTGTTGGATATATTAACCTAGGAGAAAAAGTTTAAAACTCCAATTCACCCCCCCCCCTCTTGGGAATACACCAATTCTAACAAGAACTCTCAAAGATATTCATTGTGACTCTTTGGTCTAATAAGCCTAAAGAATTCATGCCAATTCTAAATTCATTGAAAATCTTAATAACCTTGGCTAAAGAAAGTTGATAATTAAGAATATGCATAAATTGAATAAGCACATAACTCAGGGGGAGCATCTTTCTTTGATTATTACATTAACTAAATGCTCTCATAATCATACTACATGCTTGAATGCCTTAATGAACAATAGCCTGTGCTGAACTAAAATCTATCCCCTACTTTCTATGATTTATATTCATTGATGGATGGATTATATTTTGTTAAGTTGTTGATTACTACCTAATTGCATGCTTAGTCTAGAATGCCTCCTACATGGCGGATGCAGTTGATGTGAATTGCATGCTGGTAGTGGATTATAGGTTCTCATGTGCCTTGAACTGAAATAAAAATTGCTTGTTTGAACCTATCAGATACAAGTTTTATAGGAAATTGTCTTATTTATAGACGGCATGCTGCCAAAATTTCAACAGAAGTTTTTCCAAAATAAAACCTTGTGCTAAAGATGATTATGATAAAATTAATATTAAAACATTTTTGAAAGGATGAGTGAAACCAAATAGAAAATTAAAATTCATCCTTGCATAATCATCGAATAATTAGGGGAGCCCAGCTCCATCCCTATAGAAAGAACATAAAGAATCCATATGCATCACTTTCATCCACTAAAATATCGAGGCTCTTGCGAATACCCTAAACATTATATCCAGTACTTAAAGGCTTATGATTTGATATGGAATATTCTTGGGTCATGAACATTTTTGCATGCCTTAGTATATACTCTCTGATGCATCTATGATCTATAGGCACAACTATACTAATCAAGTGACAAACGCAATTGACAAACACTTAGTATAATTGATTTTAAAGATTTGGATTGATGGCTTATACTACTAAGCATAATGAAATTAATCTTTGGTTAGTATAAGTAGTTAAAGAATCTAAGCACATACTCAAATTGAAAGGGGGAGCATCTAAACATAAATTTCTATTTTATTTTGCTCACAAATATGTTTAGCTTAGATCTATTTTTGAATCGAGTGTGGCTTGTGATTGAATGAAATGTTTTTATTGAATATTATAATCTAAAGCATGTTTATATTGCCACAGCTGTTTGTGTTTGTCATATGATCTTGCATGTGATTGTTGAATTTTTAGGATCATTATGGTTTTGGTTTTCTGGTTATGTTACGAATGTACTTAAATGCTAAAACCAGAAACATATTTCTTGCTTTTTTCAAAATTAAAGTTTCTTTTTCAGCAGGAACCCCTAGTACTTTAAACAAACATCATAAGGGGGATATATATTTATATATATATATATATATATATATATACATATACATATATATATTTATTTATTTTTATACTTTAGGCAAGAACTTATTTCAAAAATAATTTTTTTTTCTCTTGCCTTATTATTATTATTATTATTATTATTATTATTATTATTATTTACTATATGGTTTTAACTTGCATAACTAGTTTGGTAATTTCATACAAAAATGCATGCGAACTTGTTAGACTGTGTTTATACTCAAACCTTTATTTTGGGATCATATGTCGTGTGTTCTTAACTCAAATTTTCAACGGGTCTTATGATATGTTTCAATTGTAATGGTTTGTGTATGTTTATGGTCTAACCTTGTTTTCATGTCATTTAAATCATTTAAATAACTAGTTATATAGTTTGTGTGATCAAATTGTTATACATCATACTTTGTCATTCATTGTGCATTATATGATCATATTATCTTTTTGAATGATAGAAGTTATAAATCTTGATCATCATGTATTGGTTGAGTTGATTGATGAGTATGTGCTGTATTCTATTGATTGAAACTTAACATAAGGCACTTAGGTACAAAGTTATGATTGGGAATGGTCTATTTTCAAACGGCATGGTGCCAAATTTTTCAAAAATCCTCCCAATATATCTTTTGTAACTAAATGACTTATTTTGCCTTTGCACTTTATTGCTTAGCCCTTTTTGCTAGTGCCAAAAGGGGGAGAAGAGGCAAAAGTGGGTAACACAAGTGGGTAAATTATTGCTTACTATGCTTAATCGTTATTTACCCATTACTTTAATTATCTTTATGCATAAAGTCAATGGGAGCCTTTCTTGGTTGTACCCACTTTTGCACAAAGTATTTTTCGTCATAAAAAAGGGGGAGATTGTTGACCTGATAGGTCACACCCAGTTTTGATTATGACAAATACATTTGGTACTGATGATTGTACTAAGGCTTGCATGCAGGTTCACTGTGCATGTGTATTCGGCCTGAGAGACATACCATGATGGCGTGTGGTGTTCGTGCAAAAGAATGAAGTTTTCTATGTTATATGTATTTATCTTTCGTTTTCTATATTTTGGGATGTAATATTTATTATGGACTATACACCCTATGGCTTGTAATATTTTGCACCTTGCATGATAGGTAGGTATGCTCAAATCGATCCTAGTTGAACTTTAGGTACCTACAAAGACCATAGAATGACCTTAGGGATAACCCTTTGGTCGATCGACACCGGATTTTTTCGGTGCACTCAAAAAGGACCTAGAAATGACCCTAGGACACTCAATCATGCTTACATATGATTGATCATTTGATTAGGGTGATTGAATGCTTGAAACAAGACCGAAGTGCACAAAATGTGCACACTCAGTCGACCAAACTTCCTTGTACAAAAATGCATGGTCGACCGAACCGGTTATTGGTCAACAGGCTGACCATAGCCTAGTCGACTGAACTCTTACAGTTCATTTGACCCTAGTCGACCGAACTCCTCTTAAGTCAACTTTATTGACTTCCTTGTTGACCGAGAATAAAATACACATCACAAACTTGGTCAACCGAGTTCCCACATGTGGGAACTCAACGGTCTGGTCGACCGACTGGCTCAATTCAAATTGACCTTGGTCAACTAAACCTCGCAAAAAGGGAAAATTGCCTTGGGACATACAAGCCCGGCTGACCGAACTCCCAGTTCATTTCATGCCTGATCAACTGAACCTCAAGAACTTCGGTCAACCGAACTTGCCTCGGTCGACTGGTGCTCTCGGGTTGCCCCTCATTTTTTTACCGCAGTTAATATTTTTAAACAGGGTTAGTTTATTTAAATAATTGTTAGCTTTACCGTGATCCCAAAAGGGGGGGTGAATTGGTATTTTTAAAATTTATCCCCTAGGTATTCCTCCTAAAAGCAGTATGTTCACAACCCTTTGGTCAATCTAATGCGAATAGTATAAATATATCGGAAATTAAATGAAGAAGTTTAATTAATCACAGAGGCACCAGAAAGCAGTAAATAAGGAGTGACACGCAGATATGTTATCGAGGTTCGCCCAATTGCCTACGTCCCCGCCTTGGCTAACCAGCACAAGGATTATTACAATAACTTGCTCACTTAAACGGGTGGAGCGGCACCTATACAATCAGGTCAAATTAGCATAGGGCTGACCTCAACCTTTATACCAATCCTTATCGGGCTAGATTACCGCCCCCTCAGGCAACGCCTCAAATCTCTCAGATATATGATCAAAAGGTACAATATATGGGTGCTTTCACATAAAGAAAATTTGTACCACAAATGCGCACAATATCACATACACCACAGATGATTTAATAATGTAAGCACAGTGTGGTCTAGGTAGTTTAGCTCTCAAAGATGTTTTCTATCAGTGTAGTGACTGCGTGAGAGTATCAATAATAATCTGTGTATTTCAAAATATTCAATCAAATGTGTTTACACAGAATATCAAACAAGCCTCAAGAATATCAATCAATAGAATGTCTCAATCACATGAATATGTATATGCTTGGATTGCAAGATATATGTAATCTTTGTATTTCAGCAAATGATATAGATTTGAACGGATATTACCCCAAAGATTAATATAACACACACAAATATCTTTTCACAAGAATATCAATATGAATACCACAAGATATTTGAATACGTTTGAAAATAGTTTTGCAAGCCAAAGGCAAATACAAACTTCCTAAGTTATTGCAATGAGAATGCAACACTCGGAAGTTTAACAAGTCTTCTTAGGATAGGCTTATTAGAAAAGCCTCCTAAGAATACTTAGGTTATGCTCTCATATGAAAAATCGATTCAAAGCACTTTAAACAATGAGAGCAAACCTCTAAACAATATCACTCAATGCACTTACAAATGATACAGAAGGATAGAGAAGGTAAGTTTGAGTGGATTTTGTAAGAGTATGAGAAGTAGGATTTTTTTAGCTTAAGAGAGAATTTTTTAAGTATATTTGCTAATCAATGCTTAATTCTCCCAAATGAAAGAGTATATATAGACATACAAAAAATTTTTACCGTTGGGGACCTATTAGAGATTGTTGGAAAAAGTTTAATGGCACTTAAACCATTTTAACCCTGTTTAAAAATTATTTATCCGCAGTAAAAATTATGGCAACTCGAGGGGTCTGGTCAACCAAGTCTCATATGGTTTAGTCGACCAGGGGTATTTTGAACCGAGGGCTCAGTCGACTAGGAGAGGACGATTTCCCAAATTTCTGAGGTTCGGTCGACCAGGACATTTTGAACTACCTGGTTCGATCGACCAGACTGCTGGGAATTCTCCCGAGAACCCTTTGGTCGACCAGGCAGTTGAAGTACAAAAAGGTCGGTCGACCAAATGGTCAAACTTTTGACCCCAAGGTGTTTCGGTCGACCAGGGCTTTTTGAACTACTTGGTTCGGTCGACTAGATGGTCAAACTTTTGACCCAGGGAGGTTTCGGTCGACAAGGGCCTTTTGAACTACCTGGTTCGGTCAACCAGATGGTCAAACTTTTGACCGAGGGAGGTTTCGGTCGACCAGGGCCTTTTGAACTACCTGGTTCGGTTAACCAGATGGTCAAACTTTTGACCAGGGAGGTTTCGGTCGACCAGGGCCTTTTGAACTACCTTGGTTGGCCGACCAGAAGTGCACCATGTGTGCATTTTGGTCCCGTATCAAAACAAACAAGCCCTATTCAAGTGCCTAACAAATATATGTGTAAATGTGTGTGTCCTAAGGTCACTTGGGGGCCAATTTGAAGACACCAAAAAAGTCCGGTGTCGGTCGACCGAAGGGAAAACCCTAAGGTCACACTAAGGTCATTTTGCATTATGATTTGGTTTGAGCTTACAAAATAAACCATACATGTGGTGTGTGTGCTTATTACAAGCCGAATACCCTAATATAAAAATATTACAATCAAGAGTATGAATTTGTCTTCAAGCTTTGATCTTTCACGTGCCATTAAGGATCTGCTAATATGGACCTGCACATGAACTAGATATTCATTAAATATAAGAGTATTTGTCATTATCAAAACTAGGGCGTGACCTATAAGGTCAACATTCTCCCCCTTTTTGATGGTGACAAATACGATTGGCAAAACTATAGGGTTAAGCCTAAGAAGGCTCACAAGATGCGTCCAATGTATTCCCCATTATTTTGCCTCTTTCCATCTCCCCCTTTTGGCAACAGCAAAAAGGGTCATTGGAATTAAAGTCCTAGGCAATGGGTGTTTAACACATTTATATAAGAGTAATTTTGGAAAGAATTTTTGAAAAAATTTCGGAAGAGTGCCGTTTGTAAATCGGACTTTCCAAAAGTAAACTTGTATAAATGTAACCTGTTTTGAGTGTAAATTTCCTAACAATTTATCCACAACTACTCAAATAGTTCAGTATGATCCAATACAACAAATAAACTATTTATAGTGAATTGGACAAGTTGTGCAACATAGATGATAATCAATATAATCATGCAATAGATATATGTATAACATATGCACACAATCAACAATTAACTTTTCACAAAGTCTCAAGCAAGAAGATAAGTCAACAATAGAATTATTTGCTAAGACTTGAAAAGTTCCCATGAGAGAGCTCCCCCTAAAATTATGCAAGATATGAGACATTTAAGTTTAGGAAGCTTCTCTACTATGCAATAAGCCTAACTCACGTCTAATTTGTATGAATCTATCCTCAGGTAGTGGCTTAGTGAATATATCGGCCCACTATTCATTTGTGCATACAAACTAAAGAGCCACATATCCTTTTTGCATATGATCATGAAGAAAATGATGTCTGATCTCAATGTGTTTAGTTCGTGAATGTGAGATAGGATTTTTAGAGATGTTGATTGCACTAGTATTATCACATTTAATCGGTATTGTTTCATAGTGCAATCCAAAATCCACAAGTTGTTGTTTCATATAAAGAGTTTGGGCACAACAACTTCCAGTCGCAATATATTCGGCTTCAGCGGTGGATAAGGCAACTGAGTTTTGTTTCTTGGAGAACCAAGAAACAAGAGATTGTCCTAAGTAATGACAAGTGCCGCTAGTACTTTTTCTATCAACCTTACTACCGGCAAAGTCAGCATCAATGTAACTAACAATCTCAAAGGTAGTATGTTTAGGGTACCACAAGCCTAACTCTATAGTCCCAACTAGATACCTAAGGATTCGTTTAACAACTTTTAGATGAGATTCCTTAGGAGCAGCCTGAAACCTAGCACACATACATACACTAAACATAATGTCAGGCCTACTAGCAGTGAGATATAGGAGACTTCCAATCATGCCACGATATAATTTTATGTCAACAGGGATTCCTTGCTCATCTTCATCAAGCTTAATGAAAGAGTTCATAGGTGTGCCAAGAATTTTACAATCTTCCATATTAAATTTCTTTAGCAAGTCCCTAATGTATTTAGATTGGCATATGAAAGTTTCATGATTAGTTTGCTTAATTTGTAGACCTAAGAAGAAACTTAATTCACCCATCATGCTCATTTCACATTCACTTTGCATGCATTTGGAAAACTCATTACACAACTCATCATTAGTTGCTCCAAAAATGATATCGTCCACATAAATCTGAACAAGGAGCATATCATCATTTTTGGACTTGATGAAAAGTGTAGTGTCAATCTTGCCACGGGTTATCTCATTTTCTAGTAGAAAACCACTAAGCCTCTCATACGAAGCTCTAGGAGCTTGTTTCAATCCATATAAGGCTTTAGACAATCGGTAAACATGATCGGGATATTTATGATTCTCAAAACCGGGTGGTTGTTCTACGTATACCTCTTCATTAATGTAGCCATTTAGAAAAGCACTTTTAACATCCATTTGAAATAATTTAAAATTTTTAAAAGCGGCAAAGGCAAGTAGCATACGAATGGTTTCTAATCTAGCAACAAGAGCATATGTTTCATCAAAGTCAATCCCTTCTTGTTGGTTATACCCTTGGGCAACTAGTCTAACTTTATTACTAGTTACTACCCCATTCTCATCTTTCTTATTTCTATATACCCATTTAGTTCCAATGATGGTGTGCTCATTAGGCCTAGGAACGAAGGTCCACACTTTGCTTCTTTCAAATTGATTAAGTTCTTTTTGCATGGACATTACCCAATATTCATCTTCTATGGCTTCTTTAATATTTTTAGGTTCTTCTTGGGATAAGAAAGTGGAGTGGTTTACCATATTTCTCAAGGATGATCTTGTGGCTACTCCATGGGATGGTTCGCCTATGATTTGATCTATAGGATGACTTCTAATGTATTTCCAATCTCTGGACAACTCTTGATTTCCATTTTCATTATCTTCAATTGATTTTTCATTTGCTTCTTGATTTTCACTTGCATTGTTTTCAGTGGACATTTTCTCTAAGCATTTTCTAATATCAATATCATCTTCATCATCTTTATTAGAAAATGGATTAGACTCATCAAACACAACATGAATAGACTCAATCACAGTTAAAGTTCTTTTATTGAAAACCCTATATGTTTTACTATTAAGTGCATAGCCTAGGAAGATGCCTTCATCAGATTTAGAGTCAAATTTTCCTAGATGCTCGTTATCTCTAAGCACAAAGCATTTACAACCAAACACATGAAAATAGGAAATATTAGGCTTATGGTTGTTCCACAATTCATAAGGGGTTTTATTAATTGATGGTCTAATCAACACCCTATTCATAACATAGCATGCAGTATTAATGGCCTCGCCCCAAAAATATTTAGGCAAGTTATGCTCATTCAACATAGTTCTACCCATTTCTTGTAGTGACCTATTCTTTCTTTCAGCTATACCATTTTTTTTAGGTGTCCTAAGTGCAGAAAAAGTTATGTGATATGCCGTCTAAGTCACAATATTTATCTATGCTTTCATTTTTGAATTCCATGCCTCCATCACTTCTTATATGAGTGATTTTATATCCTTTTTCATTCTGAACTCTCTTGCAAAGTTTGGTGAAATGTTCACATGATTCATTTTTATGTGCAAGAAATAACACCCATGTGAATCTAGAAAAATCATCCACAATTACAAAAGCATAAGATTTACCACCAAGACTTTGCACAGAATTAGGCCCAAATAGATCTAGGTGAAGCATCTCCAAAGGTCTAGTAGTAGATATGAATTTCTTTTTCTTAAAACTAGATTTTGCTTGCTTACCCATTTGACATGCATCACAGATTTATCCTTTAAAAAAGACATTTTAGGCAGACCTTTAACCAATTCTTTTCTAACAAGTTTAGACAATAAATCCATGCTAGCATGCCCCAAACGCCTATGCCACAACCAACTAGCTTCATTTATAGCAGAAAAACATGCTACTTGTTGTGAAGCTAAATTATCAAGAGATGTAGTATAAACATTTTCATGTCTATTAGTAGTAAAGAGCACTTTATGATCTGTTTTATTTTCAACTATGCATTTTTCATTTTCAAAAGATACTTTATATCCTATGTCACACAATTGACTTATGCTCAGTAGATTATGTTTCAGTCCATCAACCAACAGAACATTATCAATAGTGGGAGAGAAATCCTTACCAACCTTACCTACCCCGATGATACGTCCTTTGGCATTGTCACCAAAACTCACGTAGCCTCCATCCTTGGGAACAACTGAAGTCAATTTTCCCTTTTCGCCGGTCATGTGCCGTGAGCACCCACTATCTAAGTACCACCAGTCCTTGGAGGAGGATGATCTTAGGTATACCTGCAAAATAAGCTAAGTGACTGATGCTGGTCCCCAAATTTTATTGGGTCCACAGGGGTTAGTGGCAGGATCTCCCTTAACTACCCATACCTTCCTAATTCTAGCATGCTTCTTCCTAAGTGGACAATCAAATTGAATGTGACCAATCTGTTTACATTTAAAACATTTCAACTTACACTTAGGTTCTTTAGGAGGAATATGAGATTTTGACTCACGTGTAAAGTGTCCTAGGTAAAGATTAGGTCGTCTAACATTTTCAATACCATTAAAACTAATACCCTCTTTACTTGAGGAGTTTCTTTAGGCACCAAGTAATTTTTCAAAATTTTCTTTACCCTTGGTGAATTTAAAAATAATTTTGGAGCTATCCTCTAATTTCCTCTCAAGCTCAACAATAGTAGTATCCTTTTCTTTTAAAATGGAGGCATGAGAGGTTTTTGCCATATTAAACAATTTTGACCAATTTTCACATTTCTTTTTCAAATCATTATTCTTTTTGGTCTTTTTGCCTAGCAATTTTGAAACACGAATATATTCAAATTGTAATTCTCAAAATGTAGGCATGCTGTCATAATCACAATCATCAGATGAATAATAAGAAGATGATGAACTAGAAGACAATACCTCATCCTCGTGTGCCATCAAGCATAGATTAGCGACCTCCGTGTCACTATGATCTGAATCCGATTCACTGCTGCTGAATTGGTCCCATGAAGTCCCAGCCTTCATGGCTTTCTTCTTTTTCTTAGCCTCCTTTTTTAGCAGTGGACAGTCAGGTTTGATGTGTCCCACTTTGTTGCAGTTGTAGCATGTAAGAGCATTTGATTTTTCCTTTCTTTTACTGGACTCACCCTTCTCATTAGTGGAGTCTCTGTATTTTCTAAATGGCTTCCTGTTCTTCCTGAAAAATCTGCTAAACCTTTTGGTTAGCATGGCCATTTCATCATCAATGTTAGATTCACTATATTCACTAGATGTGTCATTAGATGCTTTAAGTGCAGTCACTTTCTTAGCCCTGTTATGCTCATTAAGTCTTTCATTTATGGACAGTTCATAAGTGATCAAGGAACCTATCAGTTTGTCTAAGCTCATGGCCTTTAGGTCTCTACCCTCAGCAATGGCCGTAGCCTTAGCTTCCCAAACAGGAGGTAAGCCTCTAAGGATCTTCCTGATAATCTCATATGTGGGATAGGTCTTTCCTAATGCATGCAGTGAGTTTATGATGTGTGTGAATCTAGTGTACATGCTCTGAATAGACTCACCTACATTCATCCTAAAGGCCTCATACTCACTAGTCAACATATCTATCCTACTGTCTTTCACATCTCTAGTACCCTCATATGTGACCTCTAACTTATCCCATATTTCTTTTGCAGTTGAACATGCCATAATCCTATTAAATTCATTTACATCAAGACTACAATATAAAATATTCATAGCAGTGGCATTAAGACTAACAGCTTTCATATCATCATCATCATATTCATTCTCAGTCTTAGGAACCCTAGCTGCTCCCTCAATTCTCATAGGGACATAGTTTCCCTTAGAGACAATCCTCCACACCTTCTAATCAGTATTCTGAAGCTAGATGCCCATCCTCTGTTTCTAGAAGGTGTAATCAACACCGCTGAAAATAGTAGGTCGTGTGGAAAATGGTCCCTCAGGGCAAGGGGTCACGGAGCTATAAGCCATATGTGATCTTTGTGCAAAATAACAACTAGTCTATGCTACGTGACTTTGATACCAATTGTTAGGTTTACTGTGATCCCAAAAGGGGGGGTGAATTGGTATTTTTAAAATTTATCCCCTAGGTAATCCTCCTAACAACAGTATGTTCACAACACTTCAGTCAATCTAATGCAAATAGTATAAATATATCAGAAGTTAAATGAAGCAGTTTAATTAATCACACAAGCACCAGAAAGCAGTAAATAAAGAGTGACACGCAGATATGTTATTGAGGTTCGGCCAACTACCTACGTCCCCGCCTTGGCTAACCAGCACAAGGATTATTACAATAACTTGCTCACTTAAACGGGTGGAGCGACACCTATACAACTAGGTCAAATTATCACAGGGCTGACCTCAACCTTTATACCAATCCTTATCGGGCTGGATTACCGCCCCCACAGGCCACGCCTAGAATCTCTAAGATATACAATCAAAAGGTACAATGTATGGGCGCTTTCACATAAAGAAAATTTGTACCACAAATGCGCACAATATCACATACACCATAGATGATTTAATAATGTAAGCTTAGTGTGGTCTAGGTAGTTTAACTCTCAAAGATGTTTTCTATCAGTGTAGTGACTGCGTGAGAGTATCAATAATAAACTATGTATTTCAAAATATTCAATCAAATGTGTTCACACAGAATATCAAACAAGCCTCAAGAATATCAATCAATAGAATGTCTCAATCACATGAATATGTGTATGCTTGGATTGCAAGATATATGTAATCTTTGTATTTCAACAAATGTTATAGATTTGAATGGATATTGCCATAAAGATTAATATAACACACACAAATATCTTTTCACAAGAATATCAATATGAATACCACAAGATATTTGAATACGTTTGAAAATAGTTTTGCAAGCCAAAGGCAAATACAAACTTCCTAAGTTATTACAATGAGAATGCAACACTCGGAAGTTTAACAAGTCTTCTTAGGATAGGCTTATTAGAAAAGCCTCCTAAGAATACTTAGGTTATGCTCTCGTATGAAAAATCGATTTAAAGCACTTTAAACAATGAGAGCAAACCTCTAAACAATATCACTCAATGCACTTACAAATGATACAGAAGGATAGAGAAGGTAAGTTTGAGTGGATTTTGCAAGAGTATGAGAAGTAGGATGTTTTTAGCTTGAGAGAGAATTTTTTAAGTATATTTTCTAATCAATGCTTAATTCTCCCAAATGAAAGAGTATATATAGACATACCAAAATTTTTTACCGTTGGGGACCTATTAGGGATTGTTGGAAAAGTTTAATGACAGTTAAACCATTTTAACCCTGTTTAAAAATTATTTATCCGCGATAAAAATTATGGTAACCCAAGAGGTCCGGTCGACCAGATCAGTTTCGATCGACCAAGTCTCATATGTTTCGGTCGACTAGGGGAATTTTGAACTGAGGGCTCGGTTGACCATGAGAGGGCGATTTCCCAAATTTCTGAGGTTCGGTCGACCAGGACATTTTGAACTACCTGGTTCGGTCGACCAGACCGCTGGGAATTTTCCCGAGAACCCTCTGATCAACCAGGAAGTTGAAGTATAAAAAGGGTCGGTTGACCAAATGGTCAAACTTTTGACCCCAAGGGGTTTCGGTTGACCAGGGCTTTTTGAACTACCTGGTTCGGTCGACCAAATGGTCAAACTTTTGACCCAGGGAGGTTTCGGTCGACCAGGGCCTTTTGAACTACCTGGTTCGATCGACCAGATGGTCAAACTTTTGACCTAGGAAGGTTTTGGTCGACCAGGGCCTTTTGAACTACCTTGGCTGGTCGACCGGAAGTGCACCATGTGTGCATTTTGGTCTCGTATCGAAACCAACAAGCCCTATTCAAGTGCCTAACAAATATATGTGTAAATGTGTATGTCCTAAGGTCACTTGGGGGCCAATTTGAAGACACCAAAAAAGTCCGGTGTCGGTCGACCGAAGGGAAAACCCTAAGGTCACACTAAGGTCATTTTGCATTATAATTTGGTTTTGAGCTTACAAAATAAGCCATACATGTGATGTGTGTGCTTATTACAAACTGAATACCCTAATTACTATTACAGATAAATTTCACTATAAAAATATTACAATCAAGAGTATGAATTTGTCTTCAAGCTTTGATCTTTCACGTGCCATTAATGATCTGCTAATATGGACCTGCACATGAACTAGATATTCATTAAATACAAGAGTATTTTTTCATTATCAAAACCAGGGCGTGACCTCTAAGGTCAACAATAATATTAAAATATTTATAATATTTTTGTATGTGTCCTTAATGGTCATAATCATAGGGAAGTTTATAAATACTCCCTCATTTGGAATGATTAGTAAGAAGATTATAAAGATCATTAAGGCCAAAATTCTCTCAAATTCAAAACTCATTTTATAGCCTATACTACTCCCATACACTTCAAAACTCTACATTTCTTGATCTTTCAAGGGTTTTGAGTATTTCTAACTTTAGTGTGCTTAATCTTACTAGCTAGAACTCTTACTTGTGTTATTGTTTGATTGATTTTACTTGAGATTTTAGCATTAAAGTTCTTCCAACGATTTCATTTGATAAATATTGTGTGGGAAGACTTTAAGGGTTGTGGTTCTTGCATGATCATTGTAAGACACCTAAACCTACATTTTTGTGTGCAAAATAATTTTCAAAACTTGTATTCAAACACTCTTTGTGCTTAGATCTTTAAGAATATATTGTTGAGTTTTTTTGAATCAACTTGCTTAGCATATTTGAAACCCTGATCTAATTTTGTGTTGTTCACATATTGTGTTTCAAATCTTGTTTAAATATACACTTTTGATCTGAACTGAAAATCCATACTTGATTGAGTGTTTAACATACATTAGAGCACTAAGCATATTTACATACCATTAGTGTTTGCAATATTGATTGAGTTGTATGGGTGCACATATCTACTTGTCTAGAAGCGCATTTCCATGTACACATTTTATACACATTGGTTGTATTCCACGCGCGGGCTTGAAGAGGGAGACTAGCCCTGTGGAATAGTCCCGGGCTGGCTTAGAAATGGTTAGGAAAGCTAGGTGCGCCATCCTGTTAAGGCGCATTGGTTGAGGTCAGCCCCTTGAATTGACCTAGTTTGTTTAGGTGTCGCTCCATCCATTTAAGTGAGCATTATAGTGCTAATCCTTGTGCTAGTGTGGCCAAGGTGGGGACATAGGCACTTTGGCCAAACCTCGATAACATATCGCGTGTATCATTTACTTTTTCCGCACTTTACTTTACTGCACGTGTATGTTTATTTATTGATTGTATAGACTGGCCCTAGGTTGTTCAATATTGTTTCGAAACCGATTGACCTAGGTAATAAATTTTACATACCCAATTCAGCCCTGCTCTTGGGATTGCACCAAAGCTAACAAAATTCTTATTCGTCCGCTGGATCTTACCCTCGTGGAAAGGATGCCCCTGAATCATTTGTGCTTCATCGTCTTTCTTCCTACAAGTCCACTTCTTGCTAGGATCAGTCTTATTTCCATTGTCTTTAACCAGGCTTTCCTTGATGTTGGCCTCAATCCAACCTCCTGCGGCCATGATATCCATGAAGTTGTGGGAGGGTAGATCCTAGTAGGTGCCCACGGTAGGGATCCTTTAGCGTCCCTATGAATAAAGTGATGGCGTCCCAGTCACCTATCAAGGGGTCTACCTGAATGGCTACATTTTCTACATCGATATGCGTACTCCCTAAAGAACTCCTTAGGTTTCTTCTCCATCTCAAGCAGATTCATTCTGTCTAGGGTCATCTCCATGACATGGCGATACGATGCCTTAAAAACATCAACCAAATTCCCCCTATGTATGAATTCGAGCCCTGTCCTGGTGTACGTACCGCCTGACTGCTGTGTCTATGAGACTGCCCTGAAAGCATTGCATCATCAACTTTTCATTGTTCATATAAGTGGCCATTGTCTGACAATACATACACAGGTGGGTTCGAGGGCATGTGGACACATCGAAATTCTCAAAGTCAGGCATCTTGAACTTTGGAGGGAACAACACATTGGGCACCCAAAAAAAATCTAAGGGCCTGACGACGTTGGAGACCCAAGTCCCCTCTATTGCTTTCAACTACTCTCCATGCTCATTACAACGGTGCTCACTTGCAAATTGGGTCATGCTGAACCCTGCATTCAAAGTCGCCATTAGTGGTAGACCAACTGTTGGAAATCTTGGCATAGGTTTCGTGGGAATGAAAGTGGCCATGTTTGGTGGTGGTGGGCTATCTGTAAAAATTGGCGATAGCCCAAATGTCTGTCTTTGAATTGTCGTGGACCTAGGAGCGTAGGCGAGTCCTCTTTCTTCTTCATTATCATCTATTTGTAGGGGTTTCCCTTTCACCATCATAGCCAAGATCTTGCTCAGCTTATCATTTATCTCCTTCTGCTTCTATTCCAGTCCCAAGAGTCTACTATCTACCTGTTCTTCCATGATCTAGGTTTTCCTTCTAGTATAGTAAAGGCAGGCAAAGGTGGGTTCAATGTTGGAATTATGGATTTTAATTTGGTCTAATAGGAAGTTGGAACATGATTACCTACCCATTGAAGAGGAACATGCATGCATATTTGCATGTAATGCAACCTAAACAATCATTTGGCCAAGGTTCCGGGAAAAACCTTAATGATTCCAGGAATGATCCATTTTCCCCTAGGTAGGGTACTTTAGGAGATAAAATTTGACTATTTCATAAATGAATTAGGCTTTTTCTCGAAACAATGGCCAAGTGATATGGATGTCTGACATGGATGCAAGTTGTACAACATGAAGCATTTCAAAACATATATACAACAGACACAGATTACAACATGTGGATAAGGATGTGGCTTATGTCCCAACCCCGGGGCAAGTATGTACATAAGGTTTTCCGAGGCTTTATCTTGAGCGGGGAATTTCGGATGATTATGTGTGGTTAAGCTCTAATCCCTATAGAAAAAGGTCCCCAGATTGAAACTCCATCCTCCCTTACAGAGGTCCGGACTAAGCTCGCACTGAGCGGAGTGGTTCACGGGTCCCCATTAGCCCTGCCACATGGGGACTAACACTATTACACTCCTTTCTAATCCTAGCAAGGGAAAGCTCGGGTATAGAGCTGTGAAAGTGCGTGAAATCATCTTTTATCCTAAACCTTTTACCCCACATTCATCCTTATTTTATAAAAAATATTCACAAGCAATCTCATGCTTATTCAATCAATAAAGGAAACAAAGTATTTACAATCAACAACATGCTAGCAAAGGAAACCAAGTATTCAAGGGGAACCAAATAATCACATGCTTATTCAAACACAAAAGTAAGCCAAAAATTTATAGTTAATCCTATATAAAAAATTATTCACCTATGTACAATCAAATTATCAATTTGTACAAAAATGAAAGGGAGTACTCACAAAGGATTATTAAATTTGAATTTTGGGATAATTTTTAACTAATTACTGGTTTGACTCTCAATCATCCCCAGCAGAATCGGCAAGGTGTCACGATGTCTCGGACCTGGCAAAACCACTCTAGCTCAAGTGCGGCTGCGAACTGGAAAAAATTGATGTGTGATTTTGAAAATGTGATTTTCACGGAAAACATGGTGTATGGAGTTGCTACTAACCTTTTGATGTGCGGTTAGAGCACTTGATTGCTACCCCATTAAAGGGAGAATTAGTCTACGTCACCAGAATTGGGTTCGGGAGTACAGTTATGCGAGGGGAAGGTATTAGTACCACCTATACGTCCGTTCTTACAAATGGTACCAAATTAATCAAAAATGATTTCCAAATTTTAATCATAGGCTTCATTTTTTCAATTGAGCAATCTTTCTAAGTTTTCACTATGATGGGTATAATAAGTAAGAAAATCTATTAATTACTAAAGAAACATGTCCCACCTGTTGAGAATTCCACTTGTGAACTTATCCCACATTGAAAAATTTGAGTGGATGATGGGTGCTTATATACATAGTTGAACCCAAGACCCAATAGGCTTAAGATTTTGGGTCAAATTAGTGTTCACTCGTGTGTATCAAGCCCACCCATGAGTTCCTCCAATCCTAACAAGTGGTATCAGAGCTGACGATTCGTAACTCTGGGTGAGCGACATTGTAAAAGTCGAGACGTGAAACTAATTCTCTTGACATGCTAACAGTTGGAGGACCAAGTGTGTGACCAAGACCAATAAGGATCATCTAGGCCTAAGATGGAACTAAATAGGGTCAAGACATAGGAGGTAGGATTGGTTTGAAGGCACGTGGAATGCAATCTGAGGCACGTAAGACACCAGTGGTAAGGCTCACTTAAGCAACTATTGGGGAATTGGGCTTACTCCCATAAAGGAGATGGTTTCTGCTCAAGGGGGAGCAGTTGGAACTCATAAGTGAGAGAGAGATTGTTGAAAATTTCACTCGTGAGCTTGTCCCGCATTGGAAAATTTGAGTGGATGATGGGTGCTTATATGCATGGTTGGACCCAAGACCCAATAGGCTTAAGCTTTTGGATCAAGTTAGTGTTCATTCATGTGTATCATAAGCCCACCCATGGGCTCCTCCGGTCCTAACAGCACCCTATTTTACAAAGAAGAAAATAAAGAAAAAGGAAAGAAAGAAAGGAATGAAAAGAAAAAAAAAAACAAACGAAGGAACAAGGAAAAGAGCCATGAGTGCCCAAAAATCAAATAAAAGATGGTTATAAAAGTAAAATATAGTGGCAACAAGTCTCCACAATCAATGGCAATAGATTTTGGAAATTTAAAATCAAAATTATTTTTGTCAACTAATTTATATATCTATGCAACTTTCGAAGTACAGAAATTAAAGGATAACTTGTGCAAGGTTTTTAGGCAAAAATGATTGAAAAAATAAATTTAATAAATTACATAAACCTCCTTTGCAATTTGGCCAAAAAATAAGAAGGTTTGTTGTGATTATTATAACAAGAGAATCAACTTGTGCCTTCCAAAATTACATTAAATCATAATCTCATTAAGTTTTTTTTCACCAAAAAAAAAAAAAGTGTCAAAAATAATCATAATGTCCACAAAATTAATCAATCAAACAAAGATATTAAGTAATTTAAATAATATTAATTTGAAGTTTAAAGCTTAATTACTTCCTCTCACCAACAATAAACAGGTTAAATTAATGTACATATTAGTTAGTTTGTTAATAATGGCCTTTTACCAACAGTGGCGGGCAATTCTGTTAAGGTGAAGCAACCATGGATGAATTGTTTACAGAATGGTGGGAGACTAAAATAGTTCGTAATGGTCCAATATAAGGTGATAAGAATTTACTTAAAGGTGAATGAAGTTAATTGAGCTGTAAGTTTTTTATGAATACTAAGATAATCAATTAATACTCTAATAAAATTAACTTTTTTGTGAATATTTTGGTATGTTTATCACTTCTTGTTAACTGAAAATATTATAATTACATATCTATGGAAGCACCAAAGATTTAAAGGTTATAATGAAACCAGATGGTATGTCTTTCTTTTTTCAGACATTACAAGGGGTTCTTTCATTAATATTAGGGACATATGATTTTTGGAATGTAATAAATTGAAGGTGGAATAATCATAGAAAAATAAATATTTTTAAAATATAATATTATTTGGAAACAAATGAAATATTGCGATCAATATGAAATATGTTAAAAATAAATAAAATATTACTATTCTCAAACTTTATCATATATATATATATATATAATACTTTTGGAATCTCAATTGTCGCATCTAGTCCCCAATTCTAGCTAGGCAAAGGCCTAAGATACTTCGCATTTCTCCTATTTGAGATTGTTTGAAATAGAAGGTGAATTATTTTCACCCAATAACAATTTTGGTCATTATTGGCAACCTCAACCATAATTTCTTCTTCTTTCTTTCTATTTTCTCGACATCAGTTCTTCGATAGGCTCAATTCAAAAATTCAAGATTTCAATTGCTCAGGAGGGCAGTTTGGATGCGTATATTGTTATGGATCCACACTTCATTAATGCTTTTTGGAACTCCTTTAATGGATTCAAATCAAAGAATGAGCCCAGTCATGCCAGGATCGATAGATTTAATTCTAAAGACAAATCTCCTGATCTCAACTATAAGGATTGTCCTTCTTTTCAATTGAAGCAAGACCCAGGTTATCCAGTTCTACCTTCAACGGTGGAACCAACGAAGATAGACTCTCAATATGACTCTGACTTGTCTAATTATGTTCTTAAGGACATAATGGAGATGCTTATGAGCGATGAAATAGAACAGAAGGCAAGTATGTTCGTCGACCCTTTGGCTCTCCAAGCTGTCGAGCAATCACTGTATGAAGTTCTAGGTACAAAGTATCCTCCTTCACCCAACCAACACACAATTTTCTACCCAAGTAAATTTTCTTGTATTTACAATTGCAATAATAGTAATACTATGAGCGACAGCGTATTGTTGTCCACATCAGCAATGCCTAGCATGGGTGGGAGCTTTGATGGGATGACACACTCTTTTGTAAGTATACTTTTTTCCCAAAATTCTCACCATTCGATTGGAGAGTCCATGACATTACAGTTTAGAAGTGGTGTAGAGGAAGTTAAAAAATCCTTCCCTTGTCAAAATATTTCAATCATCAATTCCAAAAACTATGAGTTGCCTCCAATGTCAATGGATGACACTCCAAAGAATGAGGTTGAGAAGAATGAAAAGGATTTTCTATTTAATTGTGTAGGGGGAAAGAAAGATATTCGTAGAAAGGAGGCTAATCATATGGAAGAAGGAAGGAGTGGCAAGCAGTTAACAATTTGTGATACGGAAGAGGATGACTTGTCAGAGACATTTGATAGCCTTTTTCTTTGTCCTGACGAGCATGAGAAGCATGTCATGCGTACTTCTAATGAAGTTTCACAAAATGGAGCAAACAAGTTATTGGAGGAGAAAGGGGAAATAAGCATATTTAATGCCAAGAATAGTCTAACAAAGAAAATGCAAAAAAAAGAAGCAGCGAACTTCCGAAAACTCCTTATTCTTTGTGCACGAGCTATTGCCATTAACGATATCGCGATTGCAAATGATCTGTTAAAGAAGATTAGGCAACATTCTTCTCCTTTTGGCTGTGTGTCTCAAAGAATTGCCCATTATTTTGCCAATGGTCTTGAAGCACGCATGATTGGAAGTGGATCTCAAATTTATGTTGCGTTGTCTTCCAAGAAGCCATCAGTTAATCTTGTTGATACGTTGAAAGCTTATGAAACCATTATGTTGGCATGTCCATTCAAGAGGATCAACTTTGATTTCGCAAGCAAAAAACATTTAAAATTTAGTTGAGGATACAAGGACACTTCATATTATAGATTTTGGTATTTTATGCAGTTTTCAATGGCCTGCATTTATTGAAGATCTGTCAACTAGATTCAGTGAGCCTCCTAAGCTTCGCATTATAGGAATAGAGTTCCCTCAGTCTGGTTTTTGGCCAAAAAAATTAGTTGAGGACACAGGGCATCGTTTGGCAAGATAATGTGAGCGATTTAATGTTCCATTTGAATATAATGCTATAGCAAAGAAATGGGAAACTATCAAAATTGAAGACATCAAAATTAGGAGACATGAGTTGATTATTGTTAATTCGCAATACCGACTTGACTATGTACCCAGTGAGTCAGTTATGGTGAATTTTCCAAGGGATACTGTTTTAAAATTAATTCGAGAGATAAATCCAGATATTTTCGTCCATGGTATAATTAATGGATCCTGCAATGATTCCTTTTTTGTTACATGCTTTCGTGAAACTCTTTTCTACTACTCATTAATTTTTGATATGTTGGATGCTAACTTGACTGGTAAATTTCCAAAGTGGTTGCAATATGAGGAACAAGTTTGGGGACAAGATATTATGAATATCATAGGATGTGAGGGTTCAGATAGAATTCTAAGGTGTATGACATACAAGCATTGGCAAATTCTAAATGTGAACATGGGATTTAGGCCGCTCCTATTGGACAAGGAAATCATAAGAACATTGAGGAATAAGGTTAAAGGTGGCTACCACAAGGATTTTACAATCAAAGAAGATGGTCATTGGATGCCACAAGGATGGAAATACAGATTTTCGTTTGCTATTTCATGTTGGGTTTCTCCCTCTGCTTTGCTGCCGACCACACCCTCCTGCAACTCACAGCCACTCCTTAGTCAGGCAACCTCCATGCACCCCTTTGCAAATACCATCTAGTCGAGCACTAGACCACCACCACGATTTCCTGCAAACTCCGCCCCCATCACGTCCAGTGGCAACACCATCCAGCCATCTTCTCTTTCTTCGCTTGCAAACACCAGCACAGCCACCCGAGTTGTCCGACCATCCTCCTCTGCAACTGCCAGTGACAACCACCCTCTGCCCCGTGCACCAACTGCAATCCAACTTCCTGCTTCGCTGAGAAGATGTATGATGATGCATGAAATGTATGGTAATGCGTGAAATCTATGGCAATGCATGAAATGTATGGTAATGCACGAAATGTAGGGTAATGCATGGTAATGCATGAAATGTAGGTAATGTATGACAATGCATGAATCTTTTCTCCCAACGCGCTAGTGATCAATAACCTCATTTTTTTCTTGGCCTTGTTTTCGAATTTCTACATGAAACTTGCCGCATTCGAATGGATCTGTAACTAATCTTGGCTCAATTTTCTTGATTCATCCGATCATGGAGGTGATTGACTTAGCTCAAATGAAAATCACAAAATCTGCCCTAGTTGAATGGATCTATAGCTGATCTTGACCCTGTTTTCATATTCCAATATGATAAGAAGGTGCTTGAGTGGGTCCCATTGAAACTTGACTCAAAAATTTCGCCAGTTGATTGTATTTTCCACTGATCTTGACCCTATTGTTAGATTCTTCTTGAATAAGCAGATCTTTAAAACCTAACATGACGTTTGCCTCAATTTGACCGCTCTTTCTTCATAGAGATCTTCTTTGGATTGCATCCTTAATGTTTTAAAATCTCTTTGAAATTTAAATAAATAAGCATGCAATTAGATAACTCAATCTCAATAGGAATATGAATGGAATGCACAAACTTGCTTGTCTTTGCTTGATTTTCTGTGCTTCTTAAATAGGAGACAAATTTTACCAGTATATTGACACTAATGTAACTTTGCTAGCTTAGAGAATCATATCAATGGGCAAAATTTTTTTCTTTTATCCTTATAACCATAACTCCTCCATTGTATCATCACCTAGAGATTCTTTCTTACTTATTTAAAGCTTATTTCAAACTCCCTGTCTTGAATTATGACTAGTGTCTTATTAAATAGTCTGATCAATATTCGAATCTCAGGGTGGACTTTAAGACGTGGGACGAAATGTAGGCTTAGGATTTAGGTTTCACCAAGAACAAGCAAACTAAGGCTTAAAAATCTCATCCCATAAAAATTTCTGTCTAATTTTGTGGTTCTGTAATAACCCAAGAATTTCTATAGGACTTGTCAACGAATACAGGGGTTTCATCGATGAGGGCTTTTTAGGATCTTGTCGACAAAGACCCATCTCGTCAACGAAAAGATACCGAGAGAGTGTTTAAAGTAGAATGAAACTCATCAATGAGGGTGCAGGCTCGTCAACAAACTTTCTACAGGACTCGTCGATGAGGTGACGTGTCTCGTCGACGAATCCAGCCCTATAAATAGTTGAAACTCAGATTTTTAATCAAATTTCAGTGCAGAAACCCTTCCCTCTCTCTCTCTCTCCTACGACCCCCTCCCCTTCTCTCTTTAATCATGGCCTTATTTCTCGCCGGATTGAAGATCTAAGGCCACCACGACGCTCCTGGCGAAGTTCTTTACAAGTCTACCAGAGTAGATTGTGGGGAAAGTTGGTTTGAAATTCATCCCAAATCCAGGGTAAGGTATTTTATTCAGATTATGCCTTCCTTGTAGTTATAAGAAATGTCGTATGTAAGAAAATACTGATGTTTTATTCTGGGAATATTGTTTTCAGGATGTTGGGCTAGGAATCTTGCGGGTATAGGGTTAGAATTTAGTAGTGGCTTTTCAGATTTAAGGTAAGGGAAATATGCTATACTAGCAATTTTTAATATGTATATAGAAGATTATGAAGGTGTATTTACAAGCATCTATATCAGATTATTTTGCATAGAATTATGAATATTATTTTTGTAGCATAATTACAGAAATTGAGCATGACACTACGTTTATTCAAATGTGTGGCATGAGTTTATTACAGTACAATACATATAGATTTTACAATATTACAAATGTGCAGATATTCAGATATTTCAGAATATTAGAAATGAATGAGAGTTACAATATTTCTCAGAAAACATGATTTCTAAACCATAACACTCAGATAGTTTATTCAGATAGATTATACAGTATTTCTCAGAAAACATGATTTCTTGCTTCCAATGGATTTGATCCGTAGCATTTGGAGGATGATCTTAGGTGGTATTGTGAGGAAGAAGAGCAGAGGAGAGGAAGAGGTGAAAGGTAAGGCTTGAGAAGAAACCCTAGGTCAGTTGGCTGACCACGTGAATGACTCAAATTTTTATAAGTAAGGTTAGGGTTTTCCGTCAGTCAGTTGGCTAGGTTTGGAGCCAGTCGGCTGACGACCCTCTGTTTCGAAGTTTAATCACTCAGTCAGTTGGCTGACTTCATCCTGTTTGTTTGAATTCTTTATTTTTATTTTTTTTAATTTTTACTTAATTTATCTATTGTGCAACAGACCTAACTCTCTCCTAATATTTATAAATCTATCTTCTGCGAGAGGTTTAGTAAATATATCCGCCCATTGATCATGTGTATTTATAAATTCGAGAATTATGTTTCCTTTTTGAACATGATCTCTTAAAAAGTGATGCCTTATATCTATATGCTTGGTTCTTGAGTGTGAGATAGGATTTTTTGATATATTAATCGCACTTGTATTATCACATTTTATAGGTATTATGTTGTAATCTAAATTGAAGTATTTTATTTGTTGTTTCATGTATAGTATTTGTGCACAACAACTTCCAGCTGCTACATATTCAGCTCCGATGGTTGATAAAGCTATGGAGTTTTGTTTCTTTAAGAACCATGACACTAATGATTGTCCTAGAAAGTGACATGTGCCACTTGTACTCTTTTTATCAACCTTACATTCAACATAATCAACATTAGAATAACTTATCATATTGAAATCAGTATATTTTGGGTGCCATAAACCTAGATCAAGTGTTCCTACTAAGTACCTAAGTATTCTTTTAACTGCTGTTAGATGTGATTCTTTAGGTGCTGATTGAAATCTTGAACACATACATACACTGAACATAATATTAGGTCTATTAGCGGTTAAATATAGTAAACTGCTAATTATTCCCTTATAGTGTTTTGTATCTATTTGCGTTCCTTTTTCATCTTTGTCAATGCTTGTTGAAGTACTCATTTGAGTTCCTATTGATTTACTTTATTCCATATCAAACTTTTTAAGCATATCTTTAATACATTTGGTTTGATTTATAGACATCCCATTTTTAGCTTGTTTAATTTGAAGTCCCAGGAAATAATTTAACTCCCACATCATTCTCATTTCAAATTCTTTTTACATACATGTGGCAAAATCTTTACATAGAACTTCATTTGTTGCCCCGAATATAATATCATCCACATATATTTGGACAATTAGCATGTCTTTGTTTTTGTTTTTAATTAATAAAGTGCTATCAACCTTTCCTCTTAAGAATTCATTTTTAAGTGGGAATTTACTTAACCTTTCATACCAAGCTCTAGGAGCTTGTTTCAAACCATACAATGCTTTTGTCAACTTAAATACATGATTTGAATTTTTTACATCTTCAAAACCTGGATGTTGTTTAACATATACTTCTTCATTTATATAACCATTTAGGAATGCACTTTTTACGTCCATTTGGTATAATTTAAAATCCTTATGGGCTGCATAGGCTAAGAGCATCCTAATTGCTTCCATTCTAGCTACAGGAGCAAAGGTTTCATCGTAATCAATTCCTTCTTCTTGAATATATCCTTGTGCTACTAGTCTAGCTTTATTTCTTATATATCCCATTTTCATCATTTTTATTTCTAAACACCCATTTAGTTCCTATGATTGATTTGTCTTTGGGTTTAGGCATAAGTTCCCACACTTGACTTCTTTCAAATTGATTTAGTTCCTCTTGCATAGCTATAATCCAAGAATCATCTTTTAAGGCTTCTTCAATATTCTTGGGTTCATCTTGAGACAAAATGGCATAATGGTTGCAAATATTTTTTAATGAGGCTCGAGTGGTTATTCCTTTTGATGTTTCATCAATAATTTGTTCTTTTGGGTGACTTTTAGCATATCTCTATTCTTTAGGTAGTTCTGGATTTTCTACAATGTTTTCATTTGAGTTTCATTATTATTTTCTTCTTTTATTTCAAGATCTTCTTCTTTTTGTGGAATATCTTCTTTGTCATCAATCTTAATTTTATTGTCATAATTGTTTGATTCATTAAATGTTATGTGTATTGATTCAATAATAGTAAGGGTTCTTCTATTATAAGCCCTATAGACTTTGCTATTTGTAGAGTAGCCTAAGAAGATACTTTCATCAGATTTTGCATCAAACTTTCCTAAATCATCTTTAGTGTTAAGGATAAAACATATGCATCTGAAAACATGAAAGTAAGAAATATTGAGTTTTCTACCTTTCCATAGTTCATATGGGGTTTTGTCTATACTTTATCTTATAGATACCTCGTTTATAATATAACATGTTGTATTCACAGCTTCTGCCCAAAAGTATTTAGGCAGGTTATGTTCATTTATCAGTATTCTTGCCATTTCTTGTAAGGTTCTATTTTTTCTTTCTACAACTCCATTTTGTTGTGGAGTTGTAGGTGCTGAGAAATTATGATTTATTCCATATTCATTATAAAATTTATCAACCTCTTTGTTTCTAAACTCCCTACCTTGATCACTTCTAAAACTTGCTACATTATAGCCCTTTTCATTTTGTAATTTCTTACATAAGGTGATTAGCATGTCACAATCTTCATCTTTGTTTGCTAGGAATAATACCCAAGTGAATCTTGAATAATCATCCACTATTACAAAAGCATATTGTTTTCCTCCTAAACTTAAGGTTCTAGTTGGACTAAATAAGTCTAGGTGTAATAGCTCTAAGGGTCTTTTAGTAGATATATATTTTTTCTTTTTGAAACTTGTTTTAACTTGCTTTCTCTTTTGGCATGCATCACACATCTTGTCTTTTATGAATTTGGTATATGGTAATCCTTTTACAAGATTTTTCTTTCATAATTTGGATAATAGGTCCATGCTAGCATGTCCTAATTTCCTATGCCATAGCCAACTTATTTCATTCATTACTGCCAAACAAGTTACATTTTGATTCACTAGATTCTCAAGGCTTATAGAATAAACATTATTTATCTTATGAGCTATAAACAAGATTTTATTTTCCTTAGGATTTTGGATAACACATTTTTCTTTCTTAAAGGTTATTTCAAACCCTTTGTCACTTAATTGACTAACACTTAAAAGGTTGTGTTTTAGTCCTTCTACTAATAACACATTATCAATAGTGAGGGAAGGTTCTTTACCTATTTTCTCAATGCCAATAATTTTACCTTTGGCATTGTCGCCAGAGGTGACATATCCTCCATCCTTCTGTCTTAGAGAGGAAAACTTGGCCTTATCGCCGGTCATGTGTCTTGAACACCCATTGTCCAAGTACCACTTATCCATTGACGGTGTTGTCTTAAAACATACCTACAATGGAGGATTCATTGTGTTAGTCTTTGGAACCCAAATTCTTTTAACTTTCTTTGTTTTGTTTTTAGTTCCATTATTAACTTTCCATTTTCCTTGTACTTTAACATACTTTCTTTTTAGTGGGCAATCAAACATTACATGACCTTTAGTCTTGCACATATAGCAAGTGGTGGGTTTATGTTTGTTGTTTGAGGAAGTGCTTGCATAGTGCTTGACTTCCTTGACAAAGTATCCCATGTATAATTTCTTATTCTTTTTATTTGTTTTACCATTATATCATATTCCTTCCTTATTTCCATGAAACCTTTGATGTCCAATCATCTTTTCAAAATTATCTTTACCTTTGGTAAAGTTATATATAATTTTCTCTTTATCCTCTACTACTTTCGTAAGTTCATTTACTTCTAAATCCTTTTTATTCAAATTATCTTTATGAGTTTTGCCTAATTCTTGAGTTACTTTATTTACTTCCTCTTCTAACTTCTCAATACAAGTGTCTTTTTCTTTTTCAATGATTTTGAATGATTCAAGTTGCTTTAATAGTTCTTTATTTTGATCTTTCAAAGTTATATTTCTCTTGGAAATTTTTATGAATCTCTTATGCAAAGAAAACAACTCAGCTTGCAATTCCTCATAGGAAGGCATGTTGTCACATGACTCACCACACGACTCATTGTAGGATTCTATAAAGGAATAGTAGGAGTTTACCTCTTCTTCATTTGCCATGAAGCATATATTTGCCATCTCTTGTAAGCTTGATTCGTTTTTTGTCTCGCTGATGCTTGAATCATCCCAAGTAGCCTTCATAGCATCCTTCTTTTTCTTCTTTTATTTCTTGAGCGACGGATAGTCCGGTTTGATATGCCCTGGTTTCTTGCAATGATAGTATGCCCTGGTTTCTTGCAATGATAGCATATCGAAGGTTCATTCTCATTTTTATTTTCTTTCCTACTTGTCTCTCCTTTTTCAGGTTTCTTTTTATTGAACTTTCTAGGAAATCTTTTATTCCTTCTATAAAATTTACCTAGTCTTTTAGTGATGAATGCTAATTCATCTTGATCTAAGTCACTTGTTTCACTTTCTTATTCACTAGAGCTGTGGCTAAATGCTTTTAGTGCAATGGATCTTTTATGCTTTGGTTCAGGATTCCTTTCTTTTAAGACCATTTCATAGGTAAGGAGTGAACCTATGAGTTCATCTAAAGAGGTGGTCTTGAGGTTTCTACCTTCAGTGATAGTTGTAGCCTTTGGTTCCCAAATGGAGGAAAGGCCTCTTAGAATTTTCCTAATCATTTCGTAGGTAGTATAAGTTTTTCCTAAAGCACTTAAGGAATTTATTATGTGGGTAAATCTTGTGTACATACTTGATATCATTTCATCTAAGTTAATCTTGAATGCTTCATATTCGCTTGTTAGCATGTCTATCCTATCATCTCTAACATCTATTGTTCCTTCATATGTGACTTCTAGTTTGTCCCAAATCTCCTTAGCCGTTTTGCAAACCATGACCCTATTAAATTCGTTAGCGTCTAAAGCACAGTATAAGGAATTTATAGCACTTGAATTTATTTGAAGCATTTTATAATCTAAATCGGTTATATCCTTTTTCTCTTTTCGAGTTTGTTTTCCATCTGCTATCTTGGTGGGAATAAGGTCTCCATCTATAACTACTTCCCATGCTTTACAATCCATGTGTTGGAGATAAATTTGCATTCTCTTTTTCCAAAAGGTGTAATTATGTTCACAGAAGATTGGTGGATGAGTTGAGGATTGGCCCTCACCGAAGGGTGCTATTCCTATAATGGCCATTTGATCATTTTATAGTTTCTTGTTAAAAATTACTATAATTAGGCTCTAATACCAATTGAAATTTAGAATAGGTACCAAGAGCGGGGTGAATTGGAATATTTAGATTAAACTTCCTTTTTTTTTTTTCTTTTTTTAATTCTTACTTGTTTTAATTCAACACTATAAAAGTAAATTAATCAATTTACAATCTGAACCAAATCACACCACAAACTTAAAACAAAATACAATCCAATCAAAGCTCAACCAATCATTCAAGAATAATATTTCCCTTTGATAGAAGTCCTGCAGCTATTTTGCAAAACCTGTTTGGAATGAATTTTTATTGCTTTATCCCTTAACCAAGATTTTCGCAAATTAACCAACGTACTCCTTTGTGGGTTTCCGCAAACGGTTATTAAAAAACATACTTTCTTAAATCAAGAGATTTCCTTGAATATGATGTATAAGCCCTGCAACCTGCACTTGATATACACAGTATATAATTCGGAAAGTAAAGAGAGTAAGGAGAAGAAGAACACTGAGATTTATGAGGTTCGGCTTATCCCTAGCCTACGTCCTCGCCTTTGGTCAATTCCACCAAAGGATTCCACTAAGTATGCTCTTTACCAGGCAGAACAGGCCTTTACAAAAAATTCCCTCTTTTTAGGTAGAGAAACCTCTCCAAGTGAACAATCCGCACTCGGTACAACGATCCAAACAAGCCTTGAACCATTCAATCAAAACAACAAGATTGCTATAATGATCTGTGTACAAAAGAAACTCTCAAAACAGAGTAGAGTTGTACAAGTTAGAGTGCAATCAATACTTCAATCAAATAAACAATAAAGAAACTATGAAGCTCAAGTGTTTAGAGATCACCAAGAGTTTGTTTTGAATAATAAAATTCAAAGTATGAATTGTGGCTATGATATTTCAACAGGGTTTCAGAACTTTTCTCTCAGATGGAGTGTGAGCAATAGAGAGCTTTGAGAGATTGATTTAACTTCAAGAAAGTTGAGTAATTACTTGGATAATAATTCTTGAGTTTAAAGGAGTATTTATAGGCATTCTTGGCTTAGTTTCCTTGTTCCCCATGTAAAGATCCGAAAATTTAAAATGATTAAAATAATTAGGAAAAATAATAAATGAACAAAAAAAATAGTATGAAAAAAAAATATAAATAAATTATTAAATAAATAAATATTTATTATTTAATTGAATTAATAAATTAACTAAACATTATTTAATTGAATTAATTAAATTAAATATACGATATTTATATGCTTATATATATATATATATATATATATATATACACATATATAAAGGTTACAATATTATAATGTTATAATATAGTATATTATATTATATATTATATATAAATCAAGATGCTTAGAAGCATCCAGATTCAATTTTAGATTTGCATAACAAAGAAAGGGCGCCCCCATGCTCACGCTCTGCATCTCGCCTTCCATCTCCGTCTCTCTCTCTCTCTCTCTCTCTCTCTCAATTTCTCGATGAGTTTGCGGCGGATCGGGAAATAGAATGTTCCGTTGGATACCTGGTTTCGCTACCGACATTTCTACAGGAGTAGATTTGTCATGGGAACAACTTAGGCACTTCTCTTGGGGAAAGGTAACTTTTCTCCATTTTTCCAATTTCTCATTAAATATGCTGTTAATTCAATGATTGGGAACCACCACGTGGTCCTAGTTGCGATTGTAGTCATTTTGAAGTAAGTAAACTTTCAATTGGAGTTTTCTAGGCCCCACTTCAAAGTGAGAGTGGGATATGGGAAATTTGGCAAATTGGTTAAACTTGCGGGTATAACTGTTAATTTGAAAACTATGGCCCTAGAAAATATTTAAATAGTATTTTATTTAGGAATAATTTAATTAAACTAGGATTTTTGAATCGGGGTCTGGGTGAGCACCGTAGGTATTTTTCGAAGTCCCTATTGGCATAGTCCCGGGTCCGGCGTGTTATACCTGATAAAATCCTGATAATCCATAAATCAATATATACACAGTATAAAACATAAATATAATCTCCATATAACACAATACCAGAGTTTACTAATTCTAACTATAATTCATAATAAATTATCCATCACCCGCATTCCCATAAATACACAAATCTCCAAAACATTTCAGTATGTTCACAACCATCCGTTTCTCAAAAGACTTAAAACATGAAACATGAAACATAAAACATTTACATCCCAAAATATTAAAAAAAATTATACCCTTTTTCTCAAAAGTGTTATAACAGTTTGAGCTCTCTAAGCTCGATCTCTTGGAGGTCCTAAAAAAGATAAATTCATATTCAGGTGGGACACATTTCAGTAAAGGAAGAAACATACATATTAAAACAGCGTGTGGCTAACATGAGGTATATACATATCATTTTATATACATTTGCAAATCATTATCATAACATTAAAACCATTTTCTGAACCTAAACAATCACATGCAAAGATTTACCCATGAGATTACCCAAGGATAGGGGTGATTACCCACCCATACAAGTAGCACCCCTCTGCTCTGATACTTAGGTAACCCTAAGGTCACAATTAAAACATATCAGAGCACTCACCTTACTTAGTAAGCCCTCAAGTGTAAGATTAATCTCGTACTTACTCAATTCAACAATAGTTTACTGGCAAAGGCCCTAAGGATAAGGAAATCTACATGCCCATACAAATATGTTCCCTCTACCTTAGTACGTTATGCAACTACTACCACATCTGAAGCTGTTAGTGTACTCGCCTTACTCAGCAAACCCTCAGGCAAAAGGTACGCCTCGCCCAATCCTAACATGTTCTACGTACATACATACTTCTAATATCATAATACATCATTCTTTCTATCATTATTCAATCATACACATCAATTCATATTCATAGCTTAACATTGCATTGCATTTCACTTTAAGTGACTCTTTCCCATTTATATCATTCACGTTTCACATTTCATTTCATTGCATTGTCATTCCATTTTCATTTCATTGCATAACATTTTCATTTCATTCCTTTGTATTACAGCTGGTCTTTAGCCATCATCAGTTAGTCCACATAGAAATGCGTTAGAATCTGCTACAGTTAGTCCACATAGAAATGAGCTAGATCTACTAACATGGTTGTCTTTCAACTATCTTACATTTATATAACTGCATTTAACATACATAAGTAACATTGTCTATGTCATATTTTATTCTCATTACTTCACTTATTTAGCCTGCATCTCATGCATTTAACGTATATTTGCACAAAATCTCATGCCACACAATTTAACAATAAAATTCATATACATTCCTTACAAAAATAAGCCAACCCTTAATTAACATCTATACGCTAAAAATACATTTAATTTCTTATTTAATTCCTCAAAAAATTCCTTTCACTTTCATTCGTTTACTTTCACATATACATAACTATATCGACAATCCTTGACTCAGAAAACATAAATTTCATGGCTACCATTTTAAACCCACATAAAAACATATATACATAAATAACACATAATCCTTTTTAATTCATAAAAACCTGATTTAATACATAAATTTTCCCCTTACCTGGTTTCTTGAACTACGCCAACAAGGACTCCGAAAAATACTTTCGGTGCTTACCCGGACCCTGATTCAAAAACCCCAGTTCCATTAAATTATTCCTAAATAAAATACTATTTAAATATTTTCTAGGGCCATATTTTTCAAATTAACAGTTTTACCCACAAATTTAACCCATTTGTCAAATTTTCCAAATCCCACTCTCACTTTGGTGTGGGGCCTAGAAAACCCTAATTGAAAGTTTACCTATGTCAAAATGACGACAATCGCGACTAGGACCACGTGGTGGTGTCCGATCATCGATTTAACAACATATTTAAAGGGAAATTGGAAAAATGAGGAAAAGTTACCTTTCGCCAGGAGCAGTGCCTAAGTCATTCCCACGACAAATCTGGTTCAATAGAAATGTCGGCAGCAGAACCAAGAATCCAACGGGACCTTCCGTTTCCCGATCTGCTGCAAACTCGTCGAGAAATTGTGTGAGAGAGAGAGAGAGACGAGACGGAGAGCCTGAGCAGGGGGGGCACCCTTTCTCTGTTCTGCAAATCCAAAATTGAATCTGGATGCTTCTGAGCATCCAGATTCATATATAATATATAATATAATATACTATATTATAACATTATAATATTATAACCTTTTTATAAACATATATATATATATATATAAACATATAAATATCATATATTTAATTCAATTAAATAATAATTAAATAATTAATTAATAATTATTTTATTTTGTTTTATTATTTTTTTATACTATTTTTTTTGTTCATTTATTATTTTCCTAATTATTTTAATCATTTTAAATTTTTGGGTTTTTACATTCTCCCCTCTTTAAGAAATTTTGTCCTCGAAATTTGTTACCAGATCTTTCATTTCCACAATTCTACGATTTACTATATCTCATATCATAATCCCACCAACACAATTATATCATTTCCAATATACATCCAAGTTCTCCATATAAGGACCAATCTCACGGTTAGGAAACATCACCATCGATGGATTTGCCGTGGTTTTCTAAGACTGTCGACTAAATCAGAAAATCACAAAAGTCCACCAAGGGATTTGTGCCTCCAAGCTATAAGATAAAATCCTATACTTCGCCACTCCATACCTACTTCCCAACACCCAACCTAATCTATCCATCTAGCATTCTTATCCTAGTTGTATCCTATACTCTGGTATAAATCATCTCTAACCTAATACTCTAACATTTCCATATCCAGGCAATGTGAAATTAATCACACTTCTGGCTGGACATTGCTCTGATACCACAATGTAACACCCCGAACCCTTAAACCCGAGTCTGACGCATTATACCTGATAACATCCTGATAATCCATAAATCAATATATATGCAGCGGCAAACATAAAAATAATCTCCATATAAAACAATACCAGAGTTTACTAATTCTAACTATAATCCATAATAATTCATCCATCACCCGCATTTCCATAAATACACAAATCTCCAAAACATTTCAGTACGTTCACAACCATCCGTTTCTCAAAAGACTTAAGACATAAAACATGAAACATGTTGACCCTATGGGTCATACCCTATTTTGATGATTACAAATGTTCAGGTATTTAATGGTTGCCAAGTTTGTGTGCAGGTTCTCATAAGGGCATGCAGCAACCTGAAGATGAATGAAGACCCTGAGACTTTAATTTGTATTGTCAAATCAATGATTGTAATATAGGTTTGTAATAGTAACTAGGAATACAATCTATAATAATCTCTGCATGTCATGCATGTAGGTTTTTGTAAGCTCTCAAAATGACCATAGACTGACCATAGACACCGATTGACCATAGGGGTCGACCGACGCCAAGTTTTGGGCATACTTGAAAAGATCTTAGGTCCCTACACAAATGCACAAAATAGTCCCCATATCACATATATTATTAAGGGAAATAATTAAATTAAAAATTGGACTTAATTGCAAAAATTGAGAGAGGTCGGACAACCTAACCCCAGGAGTTCAAAACTCCTCGAGCGCCCGAACTGTTGAGAAGTCAACAGTTTGACCAGGCTTCGGGCGACCGAACCTAAAAGACCTTAGCGTCCTCGGGCGACCAAACCCTTAGAAGGTCACTTTTTCACCAACCTGGGCACCTGAACCTTCGCATTCAAAAAGGCCTTGAGCGACCGAACTTGCTAGTTCAGTTAACCGAGCTTAGCTTCGGGCACCTGAACCACGGACAGAAAGTTTCTGTCTTTGGTTTAGCCACCCGAACCTTTCTTCGGGCACCTAAACCTTTAAAAATTGATTTTCCAACTGAGTCTATTCGGGCACCCGAATCTTGCGGGTTAAATTATTTTTACCAGGGATAAATTTTAATTAAACAGGGTTAATTTTTACTAAACTTCTTTAACAAATTTGAGAATACCCTATGTGTCTTCCAATAGTCATAATTTACCCATTCTCTATATATAGGGGTTCATTTGCAAAAATTAGTGGTGATTAGCAAATAGAATTTGTCAAAGACTCTCTTAAATTTCCTAAACCCTATTTGTTCATTCCAACCCCATAACCCTCAAACACCTTCATTCCCTTGAGAAATCTTACTTTGTGAGTGTTTATTTATTGCTTAGTATTGCTCATACTCCCATTGCTTTACTCGGTTCATTGATGTTGATTTTGGGGAGTTAAGCAAGGTTTTCCCACATATTTCATTTATTAAATCTTGTGTGGGGAAAAGCC
The DNA here is from genome assembly GCF_029873635.1 of Malania oleifera. Taxonomy (NCBI): domain Eukaryota; kingdom Viridiplantae; phylum Streptophyta; class Magnoliopsida; order Santalales; family Ximeniaceae; genus Malania; species Malania oleifera. The sequence continues at coordinate 63,675,491 of NC_080417.1, read as the reverse complement.
TAGTAGCTTAAGGATCTTTGCATTGTCATTGCAAAGATTCCTATATCTTGATTTTGTTATGCAAAATATTTTTAACAAGCTATATTATTCTTTTAAGCAACTCTTAAGCATATTACATTGAAGAAAATATTTTCAGTTGTTTTGAATATTTGCAGCATCTTTGAAACCCTGGTTTATTATTGAAATTTTATATTTACTGTTTCAAAGAAATAGCTTGATTAGAACACTCTAGAGCATATTAACAATCATATCTTATTGAGTGTAACTTGCACAAAAATACACATCACTGAGCTTACATTTACCTACATTATTGATGTGCATGTGATTGATTAAGTATACTGCACATAATTGGGTACATATCTGCTTTACATGAAAGCACTATCACTATACCATTTTAGTGTATTTCAAATACTGTTGTATTTCCAGGCACGGGCCTGAAGAGGGAGACTAGCCTTTTGAAATAGTCCCAGATTGGCTTTGACCCGGTTAGGAAAGCTAGGTGTGCCGTGCTAGTAAGGCATGTTGGTTGAGGTCAACCCTTTAATTGACCTGGTCAAGGTTGAGGTCAGCCCTATGCTAATTGACCTGGTTGTAATCGGTGCCACTCCACCCTTTAAGTGAGCCATTAGTGGAATCCTAGGCTTGTGAGCTAGAGGCGGGGACATAGGCACAGTTAGCCGAACCCCAATAACATATCGTGTGCCTTGTTTATATTTCTACTCTTTATATTTACCGCATATGTATGTTATAATTGGTGAATATTGCGCATGATTTTAATTTCCGCACGTTGTATCTATTTGCGCATTTGGAACTGCATAGACAGACCCTAGGTTGTGAATGTATTGATACTATTTAGGTCAAACCTAGGAAAAAGTTTTAAATTCCAATTCACCCCCTCTCTTGGGAATACACCAAAGCTAAAGAAACATAAAACATTTACATCCCAAAATAATATAAAAAATTAGACCATTTTTCTCAAAAGTGCTATAACAATTCGAGCTCTCTAAGCTCGATCTCGTGGACGTCCTGAAAAAGATAAATTTGTATTCGGGTGAGACACATCTTAATAAAGGAAGAAACATACATATAAAAACAGGATGTGACTAACATTAGGTATATAGATATCATTTTAAATACATTTTCAAATCATTATCATAACATTAAAACCATTTTCTGAACCTAAACAATCACATGCAAAGATTTACCCACGAGATTACCCAAGGATAGGGGTGATTACCCGCCCATACAAGTAGCACCCCTCTGCTCTGATACTTAGGTAACCCTAAGGTCACAATTAAAACATATCAGAACATTAACCTAACTCAGCAAGCCCTCATGCGAAAGGTACGCCTCGCCCAATCGTAACATGTTCTACGTACATACACACTTCTAATATCATAATAAATCACTCTTTCTATCATTATTCAATCATACACATCAGTTCATATTCATAGCTTAACATTGCATTGCATTTCACTTTAAGTGACTCTTTCCCATTTATATCATTCACGTTTCACATTTCATTTTATTGCATTGTCATTTCATTGCATAACATTTTCATTTCATTCATTTGTATTAAAATTGGTCTTTAGCCATCATTAGTTAGTCCACATTAGAAATGCGCTAGAATCTGCTACAGTTAGTTCACATAGAAATGAGCTAGACTGTCTTACATTTACATGGTTGTATTTAACATACACAAGCAACATTGTCCATGTCATATTTTATTCTCATTACTTTACTTTTTTAGCCTGCATCTCATACATTTAACATATATTTGCACAGAATCTCATGCCACACAGTTTAACAATAAAATTCATATACATTCCTTACAAAAATAAGCCAACCCATAATTAACATTTATACGCTGAAAATACATTTAATTTATTATTTAATTCATCATAAAATTTTTTTCACTTTCATTTGTTTACTTTCACATATACATAACAATATCGACAATCGTTGGCTTAGAAAACATAAATTTCATGGCTGACATTTTAAACACACATAAAACCATATATACATAAATAACACATAATCCTTTTTAATTCATAAAAACCTGATTTAATACATCAATTTCCCCTTTACCTGGTTTCTTGAACTACGCCAATAGGGATTCTGAAAAATACCTGCGGCGCTTACCTGGACCCTGATTCAAAAACCCTTGTTCCATTAAATTATTCCTAAATAAAATACTATTTAAATATTTTCTAAGGTCATAGTTTTCAAATTAACAGTTATACTCGCAAATTTAACCAATTTGCCAAATTTCCTAAATCCCACTCTCACTTTGGAGTGGGGCTTAGAAAATCCCAATTGAAAGTTTACCTATGTCAAAATAACGACAATCGTGACTAGGACCATGTGCTGGTGCCCGATCGTTGATTTAACAGCATATTTAAATGAGAAATTGGAAAAATGGGGAAAGTTACCTTTCCCTAGCAGTAGTGCCTAAGCCATTCCCACGACAAATCTACTCCAGCAGAAATGTCGGCAGCGAAACCAGGAATCCAACAGCACCTTCCATTTCCCGATCTGCTGCAAACTTGTTAAGAAATTGAGAGAGAGAGAGAGAGAGAGAGAGAGAAGATGGAAGGTGAGGCGGAGAGCCTGAGTAGGGGGGCGCCCTTTCTCTGTTCTACAAATCCAAAATTGAATCTGGATGCTTCTGAGCATCCAGATTCATATATAATATATAATATAATATACTACATTATAACATTACAATATTATAACATTTTTATAAACATATGTATATATATACATATATATATACACACATACATATATAAAAACATATAAATATCATATATTTAATTTAATTAATTCAATTAAATAATGTTTAGTTAATTTATTAATACAATTAAATAATAAATAATTAATTAATTATTATTTTTTTATTATTATTATTATTATTATTATTATTTTCATACATTTTTTTTGTTCATTTATTATTTTCCTAATTATTTTAATCATTTTAAATTTTCTGGTCTTTACATTCTGCCCTCCTTAAGAAATTTTGTCCTCGAAATTTGTTACCTGATATTTCTATAACGCCCCAACCTGAGTCTGCTAGGGAATACTGCGTTTCTCCTTCTTCAATTGGACCAAACAAAAGGGAGCGGGCCTTATCGGACTAATTACTGGCCCCACAAACCAACACATGTCATTTTCAGTATGTTTTGTCCTCACTCACATACTTTCTGAGAAAACTTCTCAGGAGGTCACCCATCCAAAAATTGCTCCAAGCTAAGCACGCTTAACTATGGAGTTCTTATGGGAAAGCTCCCCAAAGAAATGTGCACCTTATTGATATAGGTAGTAACATCTAATCTTTTAAACCTTTCATCCATGGGGTATCACATTCTTCCCCACTTATAGAACGCAACGTCCTCATTGCGAACCCACATTTCCAAACTTAGGCGATGTGAATCTCATCACACTTCCAGCTAAGTGTTGGCTCTGATACCATTTGTAACGCCCCAACCTGGGTCTGCCAAGGAGCACTGCATCTCTCCTCCTCTACCTAGACCCGACAACAGGGAACAGGCCTTATCGGACTAATGACTGGCCGCACAAACCAACACATGTCCTTTTCAGTGTGTTTTTTCCTTACTCACACATTTCCTGAGAAAACATCCCAGGAGGTCACCCATCCTAAGATTGCTCCAAGTCAAGCACGCTTAACTATGAAGTTCTCATGGAAAAAATCCCAAAAAGAAAGGCACACCTTGTTGATATGGGTAGTAACATCTAATCTTTTAAGCCTTTCATCTATAGGGTATCACACTTTCATTTCCATAATTCTACGATTTAATGTATCTCATATCACAATCCCACCAACACAATTATATCATTTCCAATATACATCCAAGTTCTCCATATAAGAACCAATCTCACGGCTAGGAAACATCAATATCGATGGATTTGCCGTGGTTTTCTAAGACTGTCGACTGAATTAGAAAATCACAGAAGTCCGCCAAGAGATTTCTGCCTCCAAGTTATAAGACAAAATCCTATACTTCGCTACTCCATACCTACTTCTCAACACCTAACCTAATATATCCATCTAGCTTTCTTACCCTAGCTGTTTCCTATACTCTGGTATAAATCATCTCTAACCTAATACTCTAACATTTCCATATCCAGACGATGTGAAATTAATCACACTCCCAGCTGGACATTGCTCTGATACCACAATGTAATGCCCCGAACCCTTAAACCCGAGTCTGACGCATTATACCTGATAACATCCTGATAATCCATAAATCAATATATACACAGCGGAAAACATAAACATAATCTCCATATAACATAATACCAGAGTTTACTAATTCTAACTATAATCCATAATAAATCATCCATCACCCACATTTCCATAAATACACAAATCTCCAAAACATTTCAGTATGTTCACAACCATCTCAAAAGACTTAAAACATAAAACATTTATATCCCAAAATATTATAAAAAATTATACCCTTTTTCTCAAAAGTGCTACAACAATTCGAGCTTTCTAAGCTCGATCTCGTGGGGGTCCTAGAAAAGATAAATTTGTATTCGGGTGAGGCACATCTTAGTAAGAGAAGAAACATACATATTAAAACAGCATGTGGCTAACATGAGGTATATAGATATCATTTTAAATACATTTGCAAATCATTATCATAACATTAAAACTATTTTCTGAACCTAAACAATCACATGCAGAGAATTACCCACGAGATTACCCAAGGATAGGGGTGATTACCCGCCCATTTAAGTAGCACCCCTCTGCTCTAATACTTAGGTAACCCTAAGGTTACAATTAAAACATATCAGAGCACTCACCTTACTTAGTAAGACCTCAAGTGTAAGATTAATCTCGTACTCACACAATTCAACAATAGTTTACCAACAAAGGCCCTAAGGATAGGGAAATCTACTGGCCCATACAAATAGGTGCCCTCTTCCTTAGTACGTTATGCAGCTACTGCTACATTTGAAGCTACTAGTGCACTCGCCTTACTCAGCAAGCCCTCAGGAGAAAGGTACGCCTCGCCCAATCGTAACATGTTTTACGTACATACATACTTCTAATATCATAATACATCATTCTTTCTATCATTATTCAATCATACACATCAGTTCATATTCATAGCTTAACATTACATTGCATTTCACTTTAAGTGACTCTTTCCCATTTCATTTCATTGCATTGTCATTCCATTGTCATTTCATTGCCTAACATTTTCATTTCATTCCTCTGTATTATAACTGGTCTTTAGCCATCATCAGTTAGTCCACATAGAAATGCGCTAGAATCTGCTACAGTTAGTCCATATAGAAATGAGCTAGATCTGCAAACATGGTTGTCTTTCAGCTGTCTTATATTTATATGGTTGCATTTAATATACACAAGCAACATTGTCGATGTCATATTTTATTCTCATTAGTTTACTTATTTAGCTTGCATCTCATACATTTAACATATATTTGCACAAAATCTCATGCCACACAGTTTAACAATAAAATTCATATACATTCCTTACAAAAATATGTCAACCCATAATTAACAGTTATAGGCTGAAAATACATTTAATTTCTTATTTAATTCCTCAAAAAATTCCTTTCACTTTCATTCATTTACTTTCACATATACATAACTATATCGAGAATCCTAGGCTTAGAAAACATAAATTTCATAGCTGGCATTTTAAACCCACATAAAAACATATATACATAAATAACACATAATCCTTTTTAATTCATAAAAGCCTGATTTAGTACATAAATTTCCCCCTTACCTAGTTTCTTGAACTACCCCAATAGGGACTTCGAAAAATACCTACAGCGGTTACCCGGACCCTAATTCAAAAACCCTAGTTCCATTAAATTATTCCTAAATAAAATACTATTTAAATATTTTTTAGGGCCATAGTTTTCAAACTAACAGTTATGCCCGCAAATTTAAGTAATTTGCCAAATTTTCCAAATCTCACTCTGACTTTGGAGTGGGGTCTAGAAAACCCCAATTGAAAGTTTACCTACATCAAAATGATGACAATTGCGACTAAGACCACGTGGTGGTGCCCAATCATCGATTTAATAGCATATTTAAAGAGAAATTGGAAAAATGGGGAAAAGTTACCTTTCCCCAGGAGCAGTGCCTAAGCCATTCCCACAAAAAATATGCGCCAGTAGAAATGTCAGTAGTGGAATCAGGAATCTAACGACACCTTCTGTTTTTCGATTCACCGCAAACTCGTCGAGAAATTGAGAGACATGAGATGGAAGGCGAGATGGAGAGCGTGAGTAGGGGGGGCCCTTTCTCTGTTCTGCAAATCCAAAATTGAATCTGAATGCTTCTGAGCATCCAGATTCATATATAATTTGTAATATAATATACTATATTATAACAATATAATATTATAACCTTTTTATAAACATATGTATATATATATATATATATATATATACACATATATATAAACATATAAATATCATATATTTAATTTAATTAATTCAATTAAATAACGTTTAGTTAATTTATTAATTCAATTAAATAATAATTAATTAATATTTTATTTTATTTTATTTTTTTTTTTCATTTATTATTTTTCCTAATTATTTTAATCATTTTAAATTTTCGGGTCTTTTACAGCCCAAGTGTCTTTGAGTAGTTTCCAAGTTTTTACAATGTTCATATTTTGAAAAACCAATTTTTGAAATTTTCCCGTTGGGGTTTGAAAAATAAAATCCATGGAGTTAGTCGCTTGGACAAGCGACTGGGTAGTTCAAAAATCACAGGGTCAGTTGGCTGGATAGGTAGCTGACACCATTCTATCTCACAAAAATTAATTCAAGAAATTGTCAGTCGGTTGGCAAAACACAGTATATTTTGGGTCAGTTGGCTGAATGTCAGTCGGCTGAGTGATTTTGCCTTGGTTAAGTCAGTCGGCTGGACAGACAAAAAAACTGGTTTTTCTTCTTGGTTTTTCAATTTCAGTTTACACTTATGATGTGATTTTTCATAAAGTATTTCCAAGGATTTAAAACTAAGTTTCTTAAGTCTTAAAAAGCTTCATATTCTCTAAATTGTCATTTGATATGAAGTACTTAAAACTAGCTTTTCTTAAGCATAATACTTCAAGGCTTTGATAATCCTCTTAACTTCAAGTCCTCTTTTTATCTTTGAGCTTTTAAGTACTGAGGCTTCAAGTCTTGTTCTTTACTGCTTGAAAAATTTGTTTAAGCTTTCTTTTGATATTCATAGCTTGTTCTCTTGATATAACTTTAATGCACAACTTGTTCTCTTGATGATGCTTTAATTCATAGCTTCTTTCTCTTGTGTTGAGATATGTATTCCTGAAACAAAAACACTCAATAGGCAAGTTAAACCAGCTTCATTTGTTATCATCAAAACAAGATTGAAAAGCCTAATTTGGCCAACAAATCACCTCCATGATCGGATGAATCAAGGAAATTGAGCCAAGATTAGTTACAGATCCATTCGAATGTGACAAGTTTCATGCCAAAATTTGAAAACATGGCCAAGATAAAAGATGAGGTTATTGATCACAAATGCATTGTGAGAAAAGATTCAAGCATTGTCATGTATTTCATGCATTACCATCACAAATGCATTGTGAGAAAAGATTCATGCATTGTCATGTATTTCATGCATTACCATCACAAATGCATTGTGAGAAAAGATTCATGCATTGTCATGTATTTCATGCATTACCATCCGTTTCATGCATTACCATACATTTCATGCATTGCCATGCACTTCATGCATTACCCTACATTTCATGCATTGTCATGAATTTCATGCGTTACCCTATATTTCACGCATTACCATATATTTCACGAATTACCATACATTTCATGCATTGCACAAAGAATAAAAATAAAAATAATAAATAATAAATAATAAAAAATGCATACATGTCCTATTATGCAACATGCATACATGTAGCAGTGTATCACTGCATTCTAGCATTACAAGTTAGCAACATGCATACAAATAGCAGCATATCACTTCATTCTGGCATCATGAGTTAGCAACATGCATACATATAACAACAGAGCACCCTTCACACCTATCTGATTGAATAAGCTTTTGAATAATCACTTGGCATCCTTGATTGAGCAATTCCTGTTATGCTAATATCTAAAACTGGGGTAGCCGACCCCATGCATACATTGATTTACCTAAAAATTAGGGTAGCTGACCCGAGAGACACATTGATTTATTTTGAAATTGGGGCAACATATCCCAATGAAAAGTGAAGTCATTCATTAAATTGAAATCAAGACCCTACACCCAAGTGCATTTCCCCAATAGAGTAACGATTTTCCAAAATTTGATTTCATACCTTGTTATTGCTTGAAGTGGCTCAGATCATCGTATCCGCTACGGCTCAGATTCTTACATTCGAAGCAAGCCATCATTGTGTCTTGTGGCTCAGATCATCGTATCAGCTGTGACTTAGATTCTTACATTTGCAGCAAGCCATCATTGTGTCCTATGGTTCGGATCATCGTATTCGCTATGACTTGGATTCTTACATTCAAAGCAAGCCATCATTGGGTCTCATGGCTCGAATCATCATATCCGCTACAACTTGGATTCTTACATTCACCGCAAGCTATCATTGTGTCCTATAGCTTGGATCATCGTATCCGCTACGGCTCGGAGTCTTGCATTCGAAGCAAGCCATCATTGTGTCTTGTGGCTCAGATCATCGTATCTACTATGGCTCAGATTCTTACATTCGTAGCAAGTTATTATTGTATCTTATGGCTCGGATCATCGTATTCGCTACACCTCGGATGCTTACATTCGCAGCAAGCCATCATTGTGTCATATGGTTCGGATCATCATATCCACTTTAGCTCAGATTCTTACATTCGCAGCAAGCCACCATTGTGTCTTATGGCTTGGATCATCGTATCCATTATTACTCAGATTCTTACATTCGAAGCAAGTCATCCCTGTGTACCTCGGCCAGGATTCTTACATTTAGTGCAAGTCAACCCTGCATACTTCTGCCTGGATATTTACATTCAGTGCAAGTCATCCCTATGTACCTAGACTTGGATTCTTACATTCTGTGCAAATCAAGCCTACATACTATAGCCTAGATTCTTACATCCAGTGCAAATCATCCCTGTGTACCTCAACCTGGATTCTTACATTTAGTGCAATACCTCGCTATATACTCTCGCCTAGATTCTTACATTCAGTGCAAATCATCCCTGGTTTGTAGAAATAAACAACTCTTGATTAACCTGAAAGCCATAGGTAGTTGCTTGGCCTGGGTAAAACAGGTGTCTTTTATCTTTACAGGCTTGTTGCTATAGAAAACATAGGAGAGTTTCTACCATTACATTGAAGCAACAAAGCCTACAAAGAGGGGCAGCTGTAAACACCTTATTTTTGCCCAAGCCAATTATAACCAAGGGATTACTATATTATTATTATTATTATTATTATTATTATTATTATTATTATTATTATTGCCTAAAACATTATTATAGTATTATTATTGTCATTTTTATCAATATTAATATTATTATCACTATTTTTAGTATTTTTGTTATTTGGCCTTATATGTATTATGATATTTATTTTTATAAAATATTTTCTTGATTTTTGTCCCTATGATTGCAATTAAAAAAGGTACAAGTTTTTTAAAGCTTCACGTACCTCAATTTTGAGGGAGTATATATATATTACATATACTTTTGTATTATTTATTTATTTATTTTGCATGTGTATTTGTAAATTTACTAAAGGAGTAATTTTAAAGACTTTTTAAATTAACTTAGGAATAATTCCAAATTAATTAGGTACCGTTCATAAAAACGGACGCGTAGGGGGTGCTCGTACCTTTCCTTCGCGTAATTGAACTCTCAACCCCAACTTTGATAATGTAGACTGAATCTACCCTTAATTGGATAGTAATCGTTTGCTCTAACCACACTAAAAGGTTAGTGGTGACTCTAGTATTCTTTGTTTTTCTTGAAAATTTAAACCACACCTTTTATTTTGCCACCCCGAGGCACACGTGCTCTGGGACGTCGCGACAATATAATCATTTAGGGTTTTGGGTTATTGTTTTATTTTAGGGTTTTGACTATTTCACGTTATTAGGGTTTTCAGTAGTGTTTTATTTAATTTGTTTCTATATTGTTATTGCGTATCAATTTTAGGGATTCATTGCTTCCATATAGTTTGTATGTTAATTTTAGGATGAATATGTTTCCATATTACTATCATATGTTTCCATACTAATTGCACATTGATTTATTTTAGGCTTCGAATAATACTATTACTTACGTGTGATGATATATAATAATAAAATATTGTCTTAACATTTATATGTTATTAATATTATGAGATATGTATAAGTATCATTATCATAGTAGAACTGTTATACAATGTAGTGTATTATAATTATGTTGTATTAGCCTTTTTATTATAACATATTTTTTGTATTTTTTTACTATTTTCTATGTTTCTATTTTATTACAATATTTACTATTTCTAGTATTTTTGTATTATTCTATTAAGTATTTTCGTATGTATATCCCTATGATTTTAATGAAATGGTATGATTTTAATGAAATGGTATGAACTCTTTGAGCTTCACATACCCAGTTATGAGGGAATATATATTATATATATTTTTATGGGTATTTCAAAAATTCACTAAAAGGGAGTAATTTTAAAGACTTTTTAAATTTACTTAGGGATAATTTCATAATTAATTAGATACAGTTCGTAAGAACGGGAGCGTAGGGGGTGCTCGCACCTTCCCCTCGTGTAACCGAAATCCTAATCTCAGCTTTGGTAATGCAAACCAATTCTACACTTAATTGGGTAGTAATTAAGTTTTCTAACCATACTAAAAGATCAGTGGCGACTCCAATATTCCTATTTTTCTTGAAAATTAAAACCACAATTTTTATTTCGTTAACCCCGGGGCACACGCGCTCCGAGACATTGCGACACCTATCACCATAAAAAATAAGGTTATTAGTGACGATTTTAAACCCTCATGAATAATACAAAACCGTCACTAATACTTCACTATAAAAAATTGATTTTTAGTGATGAAAGTATTAGTAACGATTCTAATTCCGTCACTAAAATATCGTAGTAGTGATGGTTTTCAAACCATCACTAATAGTATCGTCACTAAAAACCAGTTTTCCCGCTCAAACCATCACGGGATACCACTTTTCGCGCTAAAACTATTTCAGGAAAATATTAGCGATGTTTTTTCAGGTTTTAGTAATAATTTTAAGGTGTAACCGAAAATCAATTATTAGTGATGGTTGTTGCCACCATCGCTCGCCAGAGCTGCTCCTTATCCCACTGATGTTTCTCACCAAAGCTTATCGAAGCTCCTCTGCCAAATCTGATAGTTCTTATTCTTGTTCTTCAGAAAATCGTGGGTTGTTCATGTGTGCATTTGTGTGTGCATAGTGCATGTGTTTGAGTGTGTGTGAGGGCATGCACGTGTGTGTCTGTACCATGGATGGCTCTTCTTCTTCTTTTTCTTCTTATGCAAATCCCAGAATTCATGTGTGCGTGTGTGCGTGCATGATGCGTGGGTGTGAGTGTGTGTGAGTGTGCACACCTACGTGTGTGTACCTTCTGCAAACCCTAGAATCCGTGTGTGCATGTGTGTGTGCATGCGTGGTGCATGGGTTTTGAAATTAGGATAGCTTCTCAAGAGGGGGGTGAATTGAATTTTTAAAATTATTTCAATTTTAATACTTTGTTTTTCAACACTCACAACAAGTAAATACAAAATTAATTCAACCACAACCAATCAACAAGATAATCAAAATCTTGGTCTTTGTATCAATAACCCTGTAATAAATTGTAAGGCACGCTGAATTTATGTAAGCCCTGTGTTTATTCCAAACTCACAATTCCTTTTTATGCTTAGTTTTTAACCAAACTTTCAGATTAATAAGTTTAGAATGATCAACCAACGTAGTCCCTTTCGGTTTCCGCAATCAATGCTAATCAAGTCACAACAAATTATCCTCCAGTCTATTTAACAATCATGCACTTAGAATTAAACAATTTAAAGCATACATGCAGGTTGTAAATATTGCTGAAAAATAAAGAGTGAGGAAAAGAGAGAGACACAAGGTTTTATGAGGTTCGGCTTATACCCAGCCTATGTCCTCACCTTTGGCAAACCACCAAAGGATTCACTAGTTCAGTTCCATTGAAAGGTGAAACAATATTGATTACAATCACTCCTTCCTTTAGGCTAGAGTCTGCCTCTCCAAACGATATTCCCTCGTTTAATCTAATGATTCTACAACCTTGAATTTTCTATAAACAAGAAATGAGATAGAGAAAAGTTTGTGTACAAGAAAACACTCTCACAGCAGAGTAGGTTAGTACAACATTAAGCACAAATATACTTCAAAGTAAATCAAATATAAAAGAGTTGAAGCTCAATACTGAATTTAGATCATCAAATAACTTCCAAGTATTGAAAGATTCAGACTTTGAAGTCTCTAGTTTGGAATTTGTATCAGCTGTAACTCAGTAGTTGAAGTAGGATGAACACAAGAGAGTTTGAAAGCTTTTTGAGAACTTTAATTGCTAAAAATTTATTGGTATATAAAATATTTGAAGTTTGGGGCTATTTATAGATGTTTAAAAGTAATTTCTTGCTCCCCAAGTTTACTTGGAGTATTCTCCAAGAATTTCAAAAGAGTAGTGCCCAAGAAATCTATTTAAAAAATCTTTCCGTCGGTTATTTAAAAAATCTGTTCGAGTGGCAGTCGCGTGTAATATGAGAATTTTGAAACACAGAACACTGGCAGTCACCTGGCATGACCACTCAGGCGCCTGGCTATGTTCAGACAGTCGCCTAGCATGCTACTGTCTCTTTTAAAATTCATCATTTAATTTAGGCAGTCGCCTGCCACAAGGAGGCAGTCGCCTGGCCTTTCTATTTAAAAAAACTTTTCTTTTTTAAAACCCTTCTTTTCTTTGATTTGAAAAACATACTTCAGGGTTTTTCCAAAAATATGTTTCTAAGTTTCTTTTGATTTTATGAGAGCTTCAATTCAGTTTATATTTGAATTTTACTTGAAGTACTTACATACAAACATCCTTAAAACTCTATTCTTTTGATCCTCAAGTAAGTCATTGTTCTTCTATCATCTTTGAGTTTCTGATCTTTTCTTTGAGCTTTCATCAATTATCTTTAATCCTCATACTCTTCAAGATATTTTTGGATCCATAAACTTTATCATCCTTTTGAGCTTTGTCACTACCTTTAAGCTTTCTTTAAGTTTTGCCTTTTTCCTGAAAAACTTTGACTTAAACCATATTAAACACATCATGATTTTTTATCGTCAAAATAAGAATTGTAAGCCTTGTTAGGCCAACAATCTCCCCCTTTTTGATGATGACAAATCGAGAGCAAAAATAATAAGAAATAATACTTATGGCTCCCCCTTTCAACCAGCATGATATACTAAAAGTATTTATACAATCCATGTCACTTGCAAAATGAATTCATACCCATATATATATATATATATATATATCCATCCATGCAAGATAAACCATACATATTCATAGTTTTACAAACCATAGCATATTTCATTTTTGTACTTCCTTCTCTCAAACATCTCCCTTTTTGGACATCAATTAAAAAGAAGAAGAGAGTGATACAAAAAAAAATATAGTAAAGTGCAGTAATACATAGTACTTGTAGATCTTATAAACATAAAGAACATACTATCCAGTGAAGCACTAATACATAGACAAAAGTGTTAAATAACACATAGATAAAACACGTCAATCGGATGCTTCCGTAGACCCACTTTCATCTTTGTCTTCTTCTTGTTCATCAGATTTTTTAGCAGATTCATCATCACTGGATGGAGCATAACTGATATCAATTTAAGATTTTCCTTTAGAAGAGGTAGCCAAATGTTTCTCAATCTTGTCAACACGCTGAACAAGGCTGGAACAATGAGTTTCTACTGTAGAAACCTTCTCCCTAAGTGTACTAAGTCCAGATTGCATTCCATTACTGAACGTCATATAGTGATTATAAAATGGAACGAACCAAGAAGGAGTTTCTGGGTTAAGCTGATTGAAGGGGCTAGCATGGAAGGCTGAGGTGGTGGTGCAGATGATATATGAGGATGTCCCTTGTGAAACCACCCTTGAGGAGAGTGCTTATATCCTATACGCTTAAGAATCGTATCGAAAAAGATATCGTAATGGGTTTTTCTAGTGAAGTTAAATGATGGTGTAAGAACATTAAAATAAGCAAATACCATATTCAACATCCCAATATACGGTAGAATGACATGAGGAGCATCAACTTTCATAATAACCCATAAGATAATTAAACTTGGAAGATCCAGCTTTTTTCCTTTAAGAATACACCACATAACAAAACAATCTAAGAAAGAAATATGATCATGAGAACCAGAACGTGGTACGATATTATATGTAATTAGTTTATACAGGATTAAAGCTTGGAGATTGAGCTGTTTGTAAAGAGGTGGATGCCCAAAGGAAATAGGTGTATCTGTTACGACTAAAGGTAAAAATTCCTCTAGAGTAAATCCTTGGGACATTATCCATTGTTTTTCAACAATATGAACCTCAAAATATCTTGGCTTGACTCGAAGAATTTTTCCCAAACATATGGGAGTAAGATGAATATTTTGCCCTAGAAGATTTGTTTTGATCCCATTTTCAAACTTTTCCATATTTGCATAGAAAATATGCACCACGTTTGGATAGTTTCCTTTTTCTCGATATGTAATAAATCGATCCCACCCAATTTCCTTAAAAAGTTCCATAATTTCAGGAAAATATGAATTAAAGAATGTAACGTCAATGATTTTACCTAGAATGGGTTCGGTTGAAGCGAATTGATTCCTATAGAGTTGCTTAGCATGTGGAATTACTAGTCATTTCTCTACTTCATCATTGTTGATCCTTATTGAAGAGGAAGAACCCTTGTTACCAACCGATTTTATCCGTGGCATGTTTGTTTTGAAGAGGAAGGCTGATAAACCCAAGGTTGTATTTGCGATTTGATTTGGAGGGAAGGTTTGATGCTCAGTTTCAAGCTGATTTGGAAGAAGAATCTGTGTGGAAAAGAGTAAGAAGGAGGATCTTAGGAGAAAGAGGAGAAGTAGCAGGTGCCTGATGGAAGTTAAAAAGACTTAAAAAAGGGTTTTAAACACCACCCGCTGTGAGGCAGTCGCATGCTAGGATAAGGCAGGCGCCTTTCAATAAAAAACTTGAAAGTCAGTAGCCTGGCATTCGCCTGCCAAGCAGAAAATTATTTAGTTTGCTTCTTAAATATGCATCATTCCCAATTCTTGTCTAATGAATATGAATCGCTCTTCAGAGAGTGGTTTTGTAAATATATCAGCTAACTGGTCATTTGTATTTACAAATTCTAGCATTATGTCTTCGTTTTGCACATGATCTCTCAAGAAGTGATGTCTTATGTAAATAAGTTTTGTTCTTGAGTGAGATACTGGATTTTTTGAAATATTATGGCACTTGTGTTGTCACATTTTATCAGAATAGTTTGATATTGAATTTTGATATCCTTTAGTTGTTGTTTCATATACAATGTTTGGGCATAGCAACTCCCTGCTGCTATGTATTTTGCTTCTGCTGTGGATAATGCTATAGAGTTTTGTTTCTTTGAAGATCAGGAGACTAAAGAGTGTCCTAGAAAATGACATGTTCCACTTGTGTTTTTTCTATCTATCTTGTATCCAGCAAAGTCTGCATCAGAATAGCTTATCATTTCAAATTCAGTTCCCTTTGGATACCATAAACCTAGTTCAAGTGTGTCTTGTAGATATCTAAAGATTCTTTTAACTGCTAATTAATGTGATTCCTTAGGAGCCGATTGGAACCAAGCACACATACATACGCTAAACATAATATCCGGTCTACTTGCTGTTAAGTAAAGTAAGCTTCCTATCATACCTCGGTAATGCTTGGTATCTACTTGTTTCCCTTTTTCATCCTTGTGAATACTAGTTGAAGTGCTCATGGGAGTTCCTATAGGTTTACTTTCTTCCATATCAAACTTCTTTAACATGTCTTTAATATATTTAGTTTCATTTATGAAAGTTCCATTTTTTTCTTGTTTGATTTGCAATCCTAGAAAGAAATTTAACTCACATCATGCTCATTTCAAACTCTTTTTGCATAGACTTAGCAAATTCATTACACAAATCCTCATGAGTTGCTCCAAAAATAATATCATCAACATAAATTTGTACTATAAGCATGTCTTTATTTTTCGTTTTTATAAATAAAGTGCGATCAATCTTTCCTTTTGAAAAATTGTTTTGAATTAGGAACTTGCTTAGCCTTTCATACCAAGCTCTAGGAGCTTGTTTGAATCCATATAAAGCTTTTGTTAACTTAAATACATGATCTGGATTTTTTGAATTTTCAAAACCTGGAGGTTGTTTTACATATACTCCTTCATTTATATATCCATTTAAGAAAACACTTTTTACGTCCATTTGGTATAATTTGAAGTCCTTATAGGTTGCATAAGCTAGGAGCATCCTAATTGCTTCCATTCTTGCTATGGGGGCAAAGGTTTCATCTTAATCAATACCTTCTTCTTGATTATAACCTTGTGCTACTAGCCTAACTTTATTTCTTATAGCTATCTCATTTTCATCCTTTTTATTTCTAAACACCTATTTAGTTCCTATGATTTGTTTGTCTTTGGGTTTAGGTATAAGTTCCCACACTTTGCTTCTTTCAAATTGATTTAGTTCCTCTTGCATAGCTATAATCCAAGAGTCATCTTTTAAGGATTATTCAATATTCTTAGGTTCATATTGAGATAAAAAGGCATAATGGTTGCAAATATTTTTCAATGAAGCTCGAGTGGTTATTCCTTTTGATGTTTCTCCTAGTATTTGTTCTTTTGGATGACTTTTAGCATATCTCCATTCTTTAGGTAGTTCTAGATTTTCTACAATGTTTTCATTTGAAATCTTATTATTATTTTTTTCTTTTATTTCAAGACCTTCTTCTTTTTGTGGAATATCTTCTTTTTCATCATTCTTAATTTTATTTTAATAATTGTTTGATTCATCAAATGTTATGTGTATTGATTCAATGATAGTAAGAGTTCTTCTATTATAAACCCTATAGGCTTTGCTATTTGTAGAGTAGCCTAAAAAGATACCTTCATCAGATTTTGCATCAAATTTTCCTAAAGATGAAAGTAAGAGATGTTAGGTTTTCTTCCTTTCCATAGTTCATATGGTGTTTTGTCCATACTTGATCTTATAGGTACCCTATTTACAATATAGCATGTTTTATTTACAGCTTCAGCCCAAAAGTATTTAGGTAGGTTATTTTCGTTTATCATTGTTCTTGTCATTTCTTGTAGGGTTCTATTTTTTCTTTCTACAACTCCATTTTGTTGTGGAGTTCTAGGTGCTAAGAAATTGTGGTTTATTCCATATTCACTATAGAATTTATCAACCTCTTTGTGTCTAAACTCCCTACCTTGATCACTTCTAAAACTTGTTACATTATAGCCCTTTTCATTTTGTAATTTCTTACATAAGGTGATTAGCATGTCACAAGCTTCATCTTTATTTGTTAGGAATAATACCCAAGTGAATCTTGAATAATCATCCACTATTAAAGCATATTGTTTTCCTCCTAGGCTTAAGGTTCTAGTTGGACCGAATAAGTCTAGGTGTAATAGTTCTATGGGTCTTTTAGTAGATATATACTTTTTCTTTTTAAAACTTGTTTTAACTTGATTTCCCTTTTGACATGTGTCACACATCTTGTCTTTTATGAATTTGGTATTTGGTAATCCTTTTACAAGATTTTTCTTTGATAATTTGGATAATAAGTCCATGCTAGCATGTCCTAACTTCCTATGCCATAGCCAACTTATTTCATTCATGGCTGCCAAACAAGTTACATTTTGATTCATTAGATTTTCAAGGTTTATACAATAAACATTATTTATCCTAAGAGCTATAAACAAGATTTTATTTTCTTTGAGATTCTGGATAGCACATTTTTCTTTCTTAAAGGTTATTTCAAACCCTTTGTCACTCAATTGGCTAATGCTTAAAAGATTGTGTTTTAATCCTTCTACTAATAATACATTATCAATAGTAATAGAAGGTTCTTTACCTATTCTCCCGATGGCAATGATCTTACCTTTGGCATTATCGCTGAAGGTAACATATCCTCCATCTTTTTGTTTTAGAGAGGAAAACTTGGTCTCATTGCCGGTCATGTGTCTTAAACACCCGCTATCCAAGTACCACTTGTCCGTTGATGATGTTGTCCTAAAACATACCTACAATGGAGGATTCATTGTGTTAGTCTTTGGAACCCAAATCCTTTTACCTTTCTTTGTTTTGTTGTTAGTTCCATTATTAACTTTCCATTCTCCTTGTACTTGAACGTACTTCCTTTTTAGCGGGCAATCAAACATTACGTGAACTTTAGTCTTGCACATATAGAAAGTAGTGTGTTCACATTTTTTGTTTGAAGAAGTGCTAGCATAGTGCTTGGCTTCCTTGACGAAGTATCTCATGTATAATTTCTTATTCTTTTTGTTTGTTTTACCATTGTAACCTATTCCTTCTTTATTCCCATGTAGCCTTTGCTGTCCAATCATTTTTTCTAAATTATCTTTACCTTGTGTAAAACTATATATAATTTTTTCTTTATCCTCTACTGATTTCTTTAGTTTATTTATTTCTAGATCCTTTTTATTCAAGTTTTCTTTATGAGTTTTGCTTAATTCTTGAGTTACTTTACTCACTTCCTCCTCTAACTTCTTAATACAAGAATCTTTTTCTTTTTCAATGGTTTTGAAAGATTCAAGTTGTTTCAATAGTTCTTTATTTTGATCCTTCAAGGTTATATTTCTTTTGGAAATTTTTACGAATCTTTTATGTAAGGAAAATAATTCAACTTGTAATTCCTTGTATGAGGGCATACTATCACATGACTCATCACAAGATTCATTGCAAGATTCTGTTGAAGAGTAGTAGGAATTTACCTCTTCATCATTCGCAATGAAGCATACGTTTGCCATCTCTTGTCCACTTGATTCGTTTTCCATTTCACTGGAGCTTGAGTCATCCCAAGTGCCTTCATAGCTTCCTTCTTTTTCTGCTTGCCTTTCTTGAGTAATGGGCAGTCTGGTTTGATATGTCTTGGTTTCTTATAGTGATAGCACATAGGAGGTTCACTTTTACTTTTATTTTCTTTTCTATTTGATTTTCCTTTTTCAGTTTTTCTTTTGTTGAACTTTCTAGGAAATCTTTTATTCCTTCTATAAAACTTTCCTAGTCTCTTAGTGATGAATGCTAATTAATCTTGATCTAAGTCACTTGTTTCACTTTCTTCTTCACTTGAGCTATGGCTTGATGCTTTTAGTACAATAGATTTCTTATACTTTGGTTCAGGATTTATTTATTTTAGAGCCATTTCATAGGTAAGGAGTGAACCTATGAGTTCATCTAAGGAGATGGTCTTAAGGTTTCTTTCTTTAGTAATTGCTATAGCTTTAGGTTCCCATATGGAGGAAAGGCCTCTCAAACTTTTCCTAATCATTTCGTAGGTGGTATAAGTTTTTCCTAAGGCACTTAAGGAATTGATTATGTGGGTGAATCTTGTGTACATATTTGATATGGTTTCATCTTGATTCATCTTGAATGCTTTATATTCGCTTGTTAACATGTATATCCTATTATCCCTAACATCAATAGTTCCTTCATATGTAACTTCTAATTTGTCCCATATTTCTTTAGCCGTTTTACAAGCCATGACCCTATTAAATTTGTTAGCATCTAAAGAACAATACAAAGCATTTATAGCACTTGAGTTTATTTGAAGCATTTTATAATCTGAATGGATCATATCCTTTTTCTCTTTTGGAATTTTTTTTCCATCTACTATCTTGGTGGGAATAAGGTCTCCATCCATAACTACTTCCCATGCTTTCCAATCCATGCGTTGGAGGTAGATTTGCTTTCTCTTTTTCCAAAAGGTGTAGTTGTGTCCACAAAAGATTGGTGGACGAGTTGAGGATTCGCCCTCTCCAAAAGGAGCTACTCCTATCTTTGCCATTTAGATCTTTGTATAGCTTCTTGTTAGGAATTTGCTATAACCTCGCTCTGATACCAATTGAAATTAGGATAACTTCTCAAGAAGGGGGGTGAATTGAATTTTTGAAATTATTTCAATTTTAATACTTTGCTTTTCAACAACGACAACAAGTAAATAAAAAATTAATTCAACCACAACCAATCAACAAGATAATCAAAATCTTGGTCTTTGTATCAATAGCCCTATAATAAATTGTAAGGCACGTTGAATTTATGTAAGCCCAGTGTTCATTCTAAACTCACAATTCTTCTTTGTGTTTAGTTTTTAAACAAACTTTCAGATTAATAAGTTTAGAATGATCAACCAACGTAGTCCTTTTTGATTGCCGCAATCAATGTTGATCAAGCCAAAACAAATTATCCTCTGGTCTAATTAACAACCATACACTTATAATTAAAAATTTTAAAGCATACACACAAGTTGTAATTATTGCTGAAAAATAAAGAGTAAGGAAGAAAAGAGAGAGACACAAGGTTTTACGAGGTTCGGATTATACCCAGCCTACATCCTCGCCTTTGGCAAACCACCAAAGGATTCATTAGTTCAGTTCCATTGACAGGTGGAACAATACTGATTACAATCACTCCTTCCTTTAGGCTAGAGTCTGCCTCTCCAAACGATATTCCCTCGTTTGGTCCAATGATTCTACAACCTTTAATCGTTTATAAATAAAAACCAAGATAGAGAAAAGTTTGTGTACAAGAAAACACTCTCACAGCAGAGTAGGTTCGTACAACATTAAGCACAAATATACTTCAAAGTAAATCAAATATAAAAGAGTTGAAGCTCAATACTGAATTTAGATCATCAAATAACTTCCCAGTATTGAAAGATCCAGACTTTGAAGGCTCTACTTCGGAATTTGTATCAGTAGTTGAAGTAGGATGAACACAAGAGAGTTTGAAAGCTTTTTGAGAACTTTGATTGCTGAAAATTTATTGGTATATAAAATATTTGAAGTTTGGGGCTATTTATAGATGTTTAAAAGTAATTTCTTGTTCCCCAAGTTTACCTGGAGTATTTCCCAAGAATTTCAAAAGAGTAGTGTCCAAGAAATTTATTTAAAAGATCTTCTCGTTGGTTATTTAAAAAATCTGTTCGAGTGGCAGTCGCCTACCATGACCTGGCGGTCGCCTGTCATAGAAGAATTTTGAAACATAGAACACTGGCAGTCGCCTGCCAAGACCCAGACAATCGCCTCGCATGACCACCCAGGCGCCTGACTATGTTCAGGCAGTCACCTGACATGCTACTATCTCTTTGAAAATTCATCATTTAATTTGGGCAGTCGCCTGGCACAAGGAGGCAGTTGCCTTGCTTTTCTGTTTAAAAAAACTTTCCTTTTTTAAAACCCTTCTTTTCTTTGATTTGAAAAACATACTTTAGGGTTTTTCTAAAAATATGTTTCTAAGTTTCTTTTGATTTTATGAGAGCTTCAATTCAGTTTATATTTGAATTTAACTTGAAGTACTTACATACAAACATCCTTAAAACTTTATTCTTTTGATCTTCAAGTAAGTCCTTGTTCTTCTATCATCTTTGAGTTTCTGATCTTTTCTTTGAGCTTTCATCAAGTTTTCTTTAATCCTCATGCTCTTCAAGATCTTTTTGGATCCCTAAACTTTGTCATCCTTTTGAGCTTTGTCACTACCTTTAAGCTTCCTTTAAGCTTTTCCTTTTTCTTGAAAAACTTTCACTTAAACCATATTAAACACATCATGATTTGTTATCATCAAAATAAGAATTGTAAGCCTTGTTAGGCCAACAGGTTTGAGTGTGAGTGAGTGAGTGTCAGTGTGTGTGTGCGTGTGTGTACCATGTGCTGGGATTGTGTATCAATTGCTGCTTTAGATTCAATTGCAAGTTGCATGGAATTTTCTATGCTAGGTTTAATTTACTTCAATGATTCTGTTCAATGATTTTGTAATTTTTTTTTTTTTAAATTGATAATATAGTTGAGTTAATATTTTATTAATAATCTTTATTAATTTCAAAATTAATAATTTTGGTTCATTAATAATTGATTATATTTTGTGTAATTGAAATTTGTAATTTGATTTTCGATTGTATAGCACACCACTCTCATGGTGAAATTGTGTTTGAGAGTGAATTTGTAGTTTCAGATTATAATTTGCATAGGTTTTGAAGGTTTTGGATAGAATTCAACTAAGTTTATATTGCATTTAATCCAAACATGCACAAATCCAAATTCCAAGCTTGTAAACACAAGATAAAGGAATTTGATGCTTATGAAGTGACCTTCTAACACCAATCTAGCAGCTGAGTTTTGGGCATTGCCTAGAGACACTAATTCTATTGGATTTTAAAAAGAATTATTAATAATTTATCAAATTTGTAATTTGATTTTTAGTTGCTAATAGTAATTGAATTACTATTTTATTAACGACTAATTGACATTAATTGCATAATTCAGGTATAACATGAACTTAAAATTTGACATCATCCATTTTATATTTTAAATCTTTAAATTTGATTACACTATAAAAATATTATGAAGGGATAGTTTTCATGGAGTTCATTTAACAATTTAGCATCAGAAACTTACTATACCTTACTATAAGAGTTGCTTTGCATATAAGGATACCAACCATTATATATATATTTTAATCAAAATGGTAGTCACCAAAGTGAATATTATTGTGCAAGCTTTTGCATGCTGGAATTTTACTTTATTTTTGCATATTGATATTGTTGAATAGCTTCTGCATGCTTGATGCAGACATTGTGAATTTTCTGGTTAGATCAATAGGTTGTTGCATGCTGGTTGAGTTGATAGTGGAGTTGAGGATAGGGTCTTTGTGTTAGGGTCCCACATCAAGTGTGTAGTACGGAGATCTTAGGCGTATAAGGATAGTTTGAGTTCCAAATAAATTAGGCCTCTTTTAGAATACCTAATTACAAAAAACATTAAACTAAAAATATGTGAATATGAAAAAGGATTAATAAATGCACCTCAAGAGCAAGCCCATAATTTATTACTAGGAAAGGTAATTGAGATGTACAACCTTTGGTGGAGTTAGTAATATGAATCATTTTCTGCCAATTCATACAATCAAGAACCTTTTCCTCATTTAGCTCAAGAACTATTAAATCCTTTTTCATCACCTCATTCCAATTTTTTTTTTAGGTATACTTCTACCCTTCAACCCTTAATTAAATCGTTAGTAATACTTTAACTTTGCATAACCTTAGAATCCACGCTGGTTTCTCATTTTTTTCCCTAGTCTCCTGCCTTCCCCCTCCTTTCCCTTCATCCTCCTATCCTCCTCCCTCCTTTCTTTGTTTGCACACTTAGGTGGGTTGCTCGTGAAGATGATTACATTTCAGCAAGGTCATATGGAGACTATCTTCATAGCAGTGGATAGATAAAAACAATTCTTGATAATATCTAAGAAGCAAAAACCACATATATATATATCAGGTGATGTTGTGGCACTAAAAGAAAAGCTGATTTTTAGTGACAAAATTATTAGTGACGGATTCAATTTTGTCACTAAAAGTGAGTATTAGTGACAGTTTTAGTAACTGTTAGTAATATGACACTATTAGTGACAAAATTAAATCCGTCACTAATAGTTTTGTCACCAAAAACCTAAAAAATCACGGGAAAATATTTTTTGCATAAAAATTATCCTGAAAAAATATTAGCGATGATTTTTGTGGTATTAGTGACAAATTAAATCGGTAATTAAAAGATATTCATTAGTGACGATTAAATAACCGTCACTACTATTATTTTAAGAAAATAAAAAATTTTGTTTCAGAGTATTAGTGACGAATATACAAATTATCACTATTGGCCCCTTATTAGTGATGGATTTGAGAACTGTCACTAATACTTCCCTTATTTAAAATAAAAATAAAAAATTTTATTTCAGAGTATTAGTGACGAATTTGTATATTCGTCACTATTGGCCCCTTATTAGTAACAAATTTGAGAACCATCACTAATACTTCCCTTATTTAAAAAAAATAAAAATTTTTGTTTCAGAGTATTAGTGACGAATTTGTATATTCGTCACTATTGGCCCCTTATTAGTGACGAATTTGAGAACTATCACTAATACTTCCTTTATTTAAAAGAATAAAGACTTTTGTTTTAGAATATTAGTGATGAATATACAAATTCGTCACTATTGGCCCCTTATTAGGGACAAATTTGAGAACCGTCACTAATACTTCCCTTATTTAAAAAAAATTTAAAATTTTTCTTTCAGAATATTTGTGACGAATTTGTATATTCGTCACTATTGGCCCCTTCTCCTCACTCTCTTATTTCATTGGTTTTTTCCCCAAAATTTCCTCTATTCTCGCAGCCCCTCTCGATCCTCCACTTTCCCGATCCTATTCTCTTCGTTGCCTTTCACCGTTGCCTCACCTGTCGTAGTTGGCTCACCGTCGCCGTCGCATCCCAGCCCTCACCCGTCGCCTTTCACTACTCCGATTGCCCCCGCTGCTACTCCTTGCCAGGTTTTCTTCTTCTTCTTCTCACTACAAAAAATCAGGGTATTAGTGACGGATCAAATCCGTCACTAATAGTCATAAATTCATCACTAATAGTATAAGTGACGAATTTATGATTATTAGTGACAGTTTTAAAATAGTTGCTATATGTGTCGTTACTACTAACTTTTAGTGACAAATATAACTTTCGTCACTAATAATGGAATATTAGTGATGGATATAATCCGTCACTAAAACCCTAACACCATCACTATATAGTATAGAACGGCTCAACTCAAATTCATCACTAATAGTAGGGGTATTAGTGACGAAATAGAAATTCGTCATTACTAGAAGAGTATTAGTGACAAATTAGAAATTCATCACTACTAGTAGAGTATTAGTGACGACTTAGAAATTCGTCGCTACTAGTATGGTATTAGTGCCAAATTAAAAATTCGTCACTAATAGAAGCGGTATTAGTGACGAATTAGAAATTCGTCACTACCAACATTGTATTATTGATGAATCCGAAATTCATCACTAAAAGTAAGTTATTTGTCAAGGATTCAAATTTGTCACTAATGGTATTAATGATGAATTTGAATCCTTCACTAATAATTAAAAAAAATAAAAAAAAACCTTTTAATACTAATTTTTTTTAATCATGAATTCTTATATAAAATTCTCTAATTACATTTTCAAATACATAAACTAAAACCATTCAAAATTTCATACAAATTCAATTAAAAAGAAGAAATAACATATGTTTAGATAACAAAAATTATTTAAAAATATTCAAAATTCAAATACAGATACTAGTACAAATTCAAATCAAAATACAAAAAACTCCATTTGTTCAAATAACGATTAAAACTATAAGAGACAATGTTATCTGATATATTCTAATGAGGCATTGAACAGTAACACGAGAAACAAAGTTCAAGTAAACAAACAAATTCATCTGAAAATATTTTGAGAGTCCAATGCGTGAAATGAGATATGGGATTGAGAAAAATGAAAACGATCTCTAGGCAACAAAACTTTAGGCAGCACGTACTCCCTTTCCCTTCTTTCCCTTCTTCCTCTCGATCTTCTTCATGTAGAATTCCAACTCTTTCCCCTCCAAAATATATCTGCAAAACCATTTAACCAATGCATTTAGCCGAGATGCCCAACATAAAAGAAAAATCAAAACAAATACAGCAATATTTAGTAGTATAAATTGATGTTTGACAAACTTTCCATGTAATAAATACCCCCCTTCATCGTTGAGTATCAGAAAATGTAACAGCTAGTTTAGTATTAGAAAATAATTTTTGTTTTCTAGTTTCAAAATATAATGAAATAAAAAATGTCAGCACATTTCCCTGTTTTGAAGACATCTATATTAATTCAAAAAAGGTTATATTTTGGTCATTTTAAATCTAGAAATGAAAAATGAAAAATTGTTTTTGACAACTAAACAAGCCCAAGCTACTTTCACAAGCTGACCACAAACAACTAACAAAAATAGGGCACCTCACCACATGAGAACAATTGACATTAGATGATGAGTGGGATGGCTCATAAAAGTTAACCAGATTCATTGAGGTTTTGTTGGTTCACTGAATAGCTATTGCTACTATTGGCCTTATAAGACTTAACATCTTATTTTGATGCTAACAAACAAGTGGATCTTAACATGCTATGTTAAGTGATGTATTTTCAGGGCTAAATGAAGAATGCAAGGTTAAAGAGTTCATGAGAGCTTGTGATGATTAATATCAATCTTGGAGCATGGATTTAAAAATAGGTGCCACTCCACCCGTTTAAGTGAGCATTATAGTGGTAATCCTTGTGCTGGTGTGGCCAAGGCGAGGACGTAGGCACAGTTGGCCGAACTCCAATAACCTATCGTGTGTGTTCTTTATTTTTCTGTAATTTACATTTACTACATGTGTATGTTTGTTTGATGATTGCATAGACTGACCTTATGCTAAATTACATTGTTGTTAAAATTTGAAGACCTAGGTAACAATTTTTTAAATACCCAGTTCACCCCCCCCCCCTCTTGGGGTTGCACCATAACTATCAATTGGTATCAGAGCCTCGTTACTTAGACTTAGAAGTTATTTAGTAAAAGATCGTGATGGCTCGTGTTAGTGCATCCCCTTCCTATGAGGGTAGATTAGTCACACACCCACCTTTATTCTGTGGCATTGATTATGCTATATGGAAATTTAGAATGACTGTGTATTTAAAAGCTCTAAATTGGAAATTTTGGAAAGTCATTGATCAGGGTGATTGTGCGCCTATGAAGTCTATTGGGTGTACTGATATTTCTAAATCTGAGTTTGAAATGAATGATCATGATAGGGACTTAGTACATGTAAACTTTGATGCCATGAATACCTTATTGCATGCTTTAGATTCTAATGTTTTATGTGAGGTTATGTCTTGTAGTAGTGCTAAGCAGATTTGGGACGAACTTGAGTGGAGATATCGTGCATCCATGCAAAAGGGAGTCATCTCTCCATGCGACTCAGGCTCCACTGATCTTAAGGAGGGTAACCAGTGTTATGTAGCTTTAACCGATGATGAGGTTATTTTAGTTCCTTCTGTCTTAGTAGATGAATATGAGCATGATTCATCTGTTGATTTAAATACTGGATCTGATACTGAATCATATGATAGCACTAATAGTGAAAGCATGCCTACTTATGAGGAATTGCAAATTGAATATCTTAGAACTCATAAGTTACTTGTTAAATGTAATAAGAAATACTTTGTTTTGGAAAACAAGTATGAAGCATGCATGAAAGAATGTGACTCTAAAGTTCATGCTAAAAGAGAAAATACTTTGAAAATCAATATTCTAGAAAGCAAGAATGAATCATTAGAAAATGAGTTAACTATTTTGAAATCTAAAACTTCTAATGATGATAATAAAGATTACCAGATAGCAGATCTTGAAAGTAAAGCAAACAACATGGCTAAAGAACTTTTGAAACTTCAAAATGTTTGCAAAAAATATAGAAAACTCAAAAATTCAAGATCTAGAAAAGAAAATAGAAGACCAATCTAAGATCATCTATACGTTCACTAAAGCCAAGGAAAACTTTGATAAACTGCTAGGTGCACAGAAGATGACCTTAGATAAAGAAGGTATAGGTTATAATGGGATTGAAAATAAGAAAAGAAAGAACCTATACATATGGTACTTTGTAAAAGAATCGAAATACTATGCCAATGCCTTCTCTAGTCCATACACTCACACCGCATGAATCTTATGTAAAAAAAAGGGACACACAAAATTTGATTGCCCGTTTGAAAGAAAAGGTGTGAAATCTAAACAAGTATGGAAAGCCAAAGAATCACCAACTCCTAATCCATCAAAAGTAAAAAAGAAAAAAAAATGGTATGGGTGATTAAGAAAGAAAAGGAAGGACTTGCTCAAATAGGAATTACATGATCACATAGCTCTTTCTTAGTAGTAAGGATTAGTTGTAGGGGGTAGCATTATTTAAAGGGTTAGGTAGTGGCTTGTGGTTAATTAATATGAAATCTTGTACCTTCATTACTCAAAAGCATACCAAGCATCTTGGAAAATTAAGCTAATATGTAAAATGAAACACAAAACCAATCTGGCCTAAATGACTATTCTTGTTGGTTTAAATATATATCATTGGCTGTTTAAATAAAAATCCTCTCCTAAATGGACATGGAATAAGTGCCTTGCATTTAAACCTCAAATTGCTTAACCCCTGCTCAAATATGAACATCTTACGTTAAGCATACTCAATCCATTGTTCAGCTCTGAGGTTTGGAATTAAAGTAATAAATCTTGTCCTAATCTTACCTTGAAGCCATTTCATTGTCCTAAATCATATAGATAATCCATAGAGTCTCTTGCTTTAAGAATCAGATCAAATAAGAACAAGTGGACCATGGTTGGGCGACTGAACCCATCAGTACATTTGTACTTTGGTCGACCGAACCAGAAGGTTGACCAAGCCGTTAACCACATTTCGGGCGGCTGAATCTTCATGTTCAAATATGCTCGGGCTACCAAACCGACTTTGGGTCCCCGAATATACATTCGGGCTATCGAACTGAGAATTTCGGCCAACAGAATATTTCGGTTCAAAATTTGTTTGTGCAGCCAACCCTCGAAAATACAAAATGGTGCTAGAAATTCAGTCAACTAAACCTTTCTTCGGGGTTCCAAAAAGACTTAGTGACCTCCATAATTAAAGTTTTTCGAGCAACTGATCCATGGCTCAGGCGCCCAAACCGCGCTGCTATATATGGTTTTTTGCGAGAAATGGTTCATTTCTTCTACATATTTGAGAGCCTCCTTTGCTTTTCCTCTCACATCCTTCCCAGCCTTTTGTGAGACTTATTTCCATGGCCAGAGATGAGAGACGTGTTGTCATGGCTGTTCCATTGGATCAGTGGTTTCCCACACCCGATTGGCGAATAAAATATAAGAGGGTGTTTCTTCTGAAGGATCCCATTTTGGGAAAAATGGGAGGGTGTTCCAGGGGGATGAACCTACTGCTCGTTTAGCTCTTCTATGCTAACCTTGCCCAAGATGACCAGGGCTACTACGCCAGGGTGTTGGAGATAGATTCATTTTGATGATGCATAACTGGCAGAGACATTTGACATCTAGTGTGGCAACTTCATCTGCCCCGATTCTTTTCCACCTAGATAGCCGAGTAGGACTTCACTGTGAGTACTTTTGTCAATTTGGTTGTGACACATCCAGTAGCTAATTTGACCCATACCCCCAGCTACAAATCCTTGACTTTGGAGGCAAAGGTGGTACACCACCTAATTTCCTATAATATTTTGCCCAAGTCAGGATCGAGGGTTCATGTGTCCTACTTGGACTGTTTTGTCATGTGGTGCCTCTTCACCAGGAAGAAGCTAGACCTGCCTAGATTGATCCTATGGTGGATGTTTGTCAAAACTGTGGGAAAGAGGATCATTTTACCCTACGACGAGATTTTATCTAGGATATTTGTTAGGGAGAGGCTGAATAGGTCACCACTTGCCACCATCAAGAAAGTACGACCATCCGATATCTTCAACTCCACCACCTTAAAGTTGATGGGATATGAGCTGATTGGTAACATGTGGTTGCCTACTATACATGAGAGAGAGCCAGGAGCTCAAGAGATCCCGCAGGAGCTGCCCCATGTACCATCTACCACCGAGATCATGGTAGCCATCACCGATCTCTCCGCCTTGTTTCAGGAGTTCCGAGTCTCCATGACTGAGTAGGCATCTTCTTCTCAGGCTAGACTTGACTCCTTTTACAATGAGTTCCCTGATTTTCAATCCGAGGTGCAGGCTAACTTCCACATTCTTGTTGAGGGACTGTAAGAGATGAATGATGAGGATATCAGTGAGGACGACCAGATGGAGTTGAGTGGGGAGGAGGGAGATGATGATCATGACGACGGGGAGACCTAGGAGTGCTTCATGAGGATCCAATCCGTCATTCTACAGCTCTTTATTTGATCATCTATGTTATTTTATTTAGATACATTTCTTTTATTTGGTTTGTACGTAACTTAAAACAGCTTATATATCTCTTTCTATTTGACTTTCACATTCACCACACACACACAGATATTATGACATGATGACTGTGCTTTTGATTATGATATATCTACAGTACTTTGACTTGCATGTGTTTGTATTTAAATAGCTATTCTGTTAGAATACATGCTTAGTATAGAAAGCCTGCTGCATGGCGAATGCATTGATTGAGAATTGTTTGCTGATAGACTATAGGTTCTCGCATGCCTTACTCTTGAAATACTGCCTGTTTGAGAATCATTTTTGTGTAGGTTAATTTTTGGGAAATGTTCTGTTTACAGTCGGCATACTGCCAAATTTTCTATGGAACATTTGCCCAAAATAATTGAGATGATTTTCTTTGTTGTGTGCAAATGTGATTTATACTTAAAGTCTAAATACTTATGCTTGGCTCATTTACATTAAATGGATAAACTCCTTGGGCTGGTTGTGCGTATTTATTTAGGATACTGGTAGACTCTTATGGATTGCTTACATCTTTAAACAAAATGCTGCCAAAATTTTTGAAATATTTGCATATAACATAATATCATTTTCTTAATACTAAACTCCTTACAACTTGAGTGCATTTTTAAGATAATTGGTGAACTTCACTCAAGTTGATTTATAAAGAAATGCATATTCTTAAGGGGAGTCCTTTATCTTAAAATCATTAGGCTGTGAGAATATATGTACATACATATATCTTGCATTCACCGTTATATCTTTTGGAAAATATAACAACAATTGGTATCAATGTGCACATCTTGGTAAATCTATATTTGATGTCATGTTCATTTCAAAACTAACATTGTGTCCTTGTAACTAGTGGTATTGTTTTAACAATTGGTATCTTCTCTATCACGTAGTTATAACGATTGGTATCAGACTCACCTGTTTAATATACTATACCTTATGGGCATACGTGTTTGTTTTGGAAACCAAAGATGATTATGATAAAATTAACTTTAAAATATTTCTGAAAGGGTGAGTGAAAACCAAATGAAAAATCAATCTTCATCCTTGCATAATCATCCATTGAGGGAGTATAGAACATTAAAACTGTTAACATGCCGCATTCTACTTATGCTTCCTTGATGCATATTCTGTTTGGATCAATTGATTGAAATATGCCATATGCTATTCTTTATAATTCCAAACAGGTCACTTAGGTACGAAGTTATGATTGGGAATCGTCCACTTTCAAACGGCATGCTGCCAATTTTTTTTTTAATCTTCCCAATATACTTCTTGTATCTAATTGATGTGCTTTGCCTTCACGCTTTAGTGTTTAACCCTTTTTTCTATTGCCAAAAGTGGGAGAAGAAGCAAAAGTGGGTATTACTGTGCTTGCTTTATTTTACTTACATCTCTTATTACCCACATCTTTATGCATAAAGTCAGGGAGAGCCTTTCTTGGCTGAACCCACTTTTGCATAAAGCATTTGTCATCATCAAAAAGGGGGCTATTGTTGACCTTATTGGTCACATCCAGTTTTGATTATGACAAATATTCTTGGTACTGATGATTGTACTAAGAATTGCATGTAGGATCACCTTGTGCGTGCTTTAAACTGAAAGACATATTTTGATGGCGTAAGGTGTTCGTGCCGAAGAATGAAGATTTATGTGTTGTATTTTAATATTCATTTGATTATTTCTTCATTCTGGGACATAATTTATTATGAACTGTGTGCATGTATGGCTTGTAATAATTTGCATCATGCATGGTTGGTAGGTATGCTAAAAATGACAATAGTTGAACCTTAGGTACCTACACTAAGGACACAAAGTCCCCTACATCACTTCTCTTAAACAAGGGAATCAAAATAAAGCTCAGACGCATTTAATAGGGAAAGTTGAGAGAGTTCGGGCGACTGAACCTTCGCCATATAAAACGACCCGGGTGACCGAACCAGTCAACATGTTGACTTGGTCTTCGGGCACCCGAACCTATTTTGAACACACCTTTCTCAGGCACTCGAAAGCCTAAAAGGGCACTTTTCAACTACTCAGGTGACCGAAGGTTTACTTTCAAAATAAGGGTTGGGCGACCGAACTATGAGCCGGGCACCTGAACTAACAAACAAATGCTACTGACTTTATTTCGGCCGACAGGCTCAATATTCGGGCACCCGAACCATTGAAAATGGGATTTTTGACTGAGTGTGTTTGGGCACCCGAACATATGGCCGGGCGACCAAACCTCCTGGGTTAAAAAATTTTTTACTGATTTTTAAATGGAGTAAACTGGGTTAATTTTCATAATGATGTTTTAAACAATTCTAATTATACCCATTGTGTCTCCAACCGTCAAAAAATCCTCCTTGCCTATATATACCAGTTCATTTGTCTTAATTAGCAAGGATTAGCAAATTTGATTAGGGCAAAAATTCTCTCAATTCTCAAAACCCTAAAAACCTTATATTAGCCAAATACTTCTTAAAAACACTCAAATACTCCTCATTCTTTTTCTCTAAACATTGTGAGTATTTCTCTAAGGCTATTGTGGTTAAACTTCTCTAACTAATACTCTCTCTTGATATATTGATTAATTGATTTTATTTGAGAATATAGCCTAAAAGTACTTCCACCGATTTCATTTGAAAAATCTAGTGTGGAAAGACTTTAGGGGTTTTTGGTTCTTGCATCATTATTGCAAGTTACCTAAACCTAGATTTTGTGTGCAAAAATCATTTTATAAAAAGCTAGTCTTTCAAACAACTCCATTGTGCCTTATACACTGAAATATCCTATTGAGTTTTTTTGATTTATCTTGCTTAGCATATTTGTAACCCTGATATGATATTGTGACATTCAAATATTGTGGTTCAAATCTTGCTTAGATAAACACTCTAGATCTGGACTGAAAGCATATACTTAATTGAGTGGTTAGCACACTTTAAGAGCACTGAACATATTTACATATCATTTGTGCTTGCATTATTGATTGAGCTATATTGATGCACACATTTTCTTTTCTAGAAGCGCATTTCCATGTACAAATATTTTTATACACATTGTTGTATTTCTAGGCATGGGCCTGAAGGGGGAGACTAGCCCTGTTGAATAGTCTTGGATTGACTTGGACCCGGTTAGGAAAGCTAATTGCGCCATCTTGTTAAGACGTGTCGGTTGAGGTCAGCCCCTTGAATTGACCTAGTTGTATAGGTTTCGCTTCACCCATTTATGTGAGCATTATAGTGGTAATCCTTGTACTGGTATGCCAAGGCGGGGACGTAGGCACAGTTGGCCGAACTCTGATAACATATCATCCATGTTCTTTATATTTCCGCAATTTACATTTACCGCACGTGTATGTTTGTTTGATGATTGCATAGACTGACCCTAAGCTAAATTACATTGTTGTTAAAATCTGGAGACCTAGGTAACAAATTTTTAAGTACCCAATTCACCCCCTCCCCCCCTCTTGGGGTTGCACCATAACTATCAAGTATGATTTGATTTAGTACAAAGGAAATAGAAACATAATGTTTTGAACTAGTTGTAGATTAGCAGCAATTCAATTCAACAATATACATAGCTGTGTTTGTAAAAATTTGTTCATGAGGGTGTTTGTGTGTGTGCACCCAACCCATATAGGCTGCATCCCACATAGAGACATTGAATTTGAGAATTTATCCATACTAACTTTAGATTATGAGCAAACTATAGAAAAGAAAAAATAAAGTTGAGGTGACCCTCAATTTCAAATGTCCCATTGAATTTTTCATGAATCACACAAAATTTATCAAAAATTTGAAATTTAAACTTGTTAAAATTATAAATATACAACGAAATTTTCTTGACGTTCAAATGTGAGATTGAAAAGTTCAGAATGAAATTTCTCTCTTTATTTTTATCTCCTAACCGAATACTTTTATTAGAAGGATATGAATAGCTTTCGAAACTTTTGACATTAAATGAACATTAAACTTAGATATTAGTTAGAAATTATTATTTTTCCATTTATCACTAAATTATCTATATTTGTATAATAAATAATATTCAAATGATTTATGAATTTCACATATATTAATTGAATACATTTAATATGTTTATTTACTTTATTGTA
The DNA here is from genome assembly GCF_029873635.1 of Malania oleifera. NCBI lineage: Eukaryota > Viridiplantae > Streptophyta > Magnoliopsida > Santalales > Ximeniaceae > Malania > Malania oleifera. The sequence goes on along the minus strand of NC_080417.1, from coordinate 63,641,181 downwards.
CTATAATTATTGGACATTCTACACCACCAATGACCAACCTTTTCTTTCCACACTTTATTTAATATGTTTTAATTCCAAATCTTGCATAAATAAATATCAAGGATTTCTTAAAACTAAATAATCACTCCACAAATAGAAAAGTACATTTAATCATTAAAAGAAGGTAAGCTATGATCACATAGAGAGTAAAAAATTCAAGTAAATTCCATTAAGTAAAATAAAATTTAAGAAAGAAATAAAATGATACCAAAAAAGGACCAAGAATATAGACAAATCTAAATTTAAACAAATATAATTTTAATGGTTCCAAAAATGTATGGTAAGACTGCAAGTGACCTGCTCTTTCTCACACTACACAAACAGATAGATCTGCTAACAAAACAATATTACTCAAACTACAATAATGATTCAAATTTTCTTTGCTGCATAACTCTTAAAAAATAATTATGAATTCTGCATTCTACATCTCCCAGCTCTAGAAATACCCAAAAACCTAAGCAATTGTGCATTAAAATAGATTCAGCAGTGAAAGGAAGAAAGCAATGAGACAAAGTAATAGAAACCTAAATTCTTACAATGCTTTTGTAATCAAAAGAGGGAGTTGATTGAGAATCTCCAAATCACTCACTTGTATAGCCATATTATAACTCTCATTTGACATTACACAATGCCTACACAAATATGATATTAAGCCCTTGTAATCATGCTAATAATCATTAATTTCTCAAATCCCTAGACATAGTTTAACCCACTAGTGCACATTCATCTTTTCTACTTGGAAAATCTATGAAAATGACTTCTCCTAGCTTAGTGTATCATTTTACCCAGAAAAACTATAAGCTCTGTTTGGAAATCCATGTATATGAAACATTTACATTTACGCTTTTAATAAGCATCAGCAAGATTCACGATGAGGCTTACACTACAAAGGCTCAATAAGAGAAAAACGAATACAACAATTAAGCCCCTCTGCTCACTAGCAACAACAAGTTTTCACACTAAATGAAAGTAAAATAAATAGTTATATAATAAGATAGAAATGAGAAAGAAAGGCAAAAGCAGCTCCTTTAGGAAAGCCAGACTAAAGGATCACTAAACTAGTAGCGCCATGAGCCCCTCATTCCCATTTGCCACTCTTGGTAGCGCCATGAGCCCCTCACTACCCACACCACCACACAACCACCTCCATTCAGTAACAAATCCAACCGAACTACTTTTAATTTGTTCAACAAAAGGTGCCTTTGTTATCTATTTCAATTGGATTATTATTATCCATGTAAATATTGATTCTCTAACATTTAAATTGTATTTAATGATGAATTGATGTTGACTCCTCTACTCCTATTCAATTTAATAATATGCAGTTACTAGTCCTTTCCCCATTAATTAGTGATTCATCTTCGGTGCATTACCTTTTATCAAAAAATCAAGATAGAGCATGCGATCATCCTTGCTCCACAAGAATCAATCGTTGGGAAGGTAGTTTTTACATTTTTGGAAATCAAACAATAACATACACACACTTAAGTAATTGTTATATTAGTGAAATAATCTTTCACTTTTCCCATCATTGTTCCCTATAAGAATTTATCACTTATATTATATTATTTTAGGAAGAAAATTTTAAAGCATAAACAAGACAGAAATAGATACCCCAAAGCACCAACAAAACGCAAAATATTTCTGGAATACAAAATAGGCGTATAGGTCTCAAGAGATACTTGGGAGTAGCAAGAGACTAGGAGAGTGGTTCGATAAGGGTCGCGAGTTGGCTAGGGCTTCGACCAAACCCAAGATGTCTGGCGAGAAGGTCGTCAGTCGGCTGGGGAGCAGGAGACTGGGAAAGGGGTTCGATGGGGGTCACGATTCCGCTAGGGCTCCGACCAAGCCTGAGACGTCCGACAAACAGCACGTACCAGGCCGAGAGCAGTGAGAGATTGAGAGAGAGGTTTGCGGGAGTAGGAGCCAGCTGAAGCAGGAGGGAAAAGCGAGGAGCAGGGGAAAGTGTGGGAAAATATCCTGCGGGAAGGGATAAGAGTTTTGGGCATTAGTGACGATTTCAAAATCGTCACTACTACTCTCTGTCTAATATTTTCTTTTTAAAATGACATAATATTAGTAACAGTCCATAATTCGTCACTAATAATGACCTATAAGTGACGAATCTAGAAATTCGTCACTAATAAAGGACCAATGGTGATGTAAATTCGTCACTAATACTATGAACATATAAAATATATATATATATATATATATATATTTAAAAGAAGTATTAGTGACGAATCTACCAATTCGTCAATATTGGTCCCTTATTAGTGAAGAATTTACAACATCCTCACTAATACTCTGAATTGAAAATTTTTTTTATTTCTTTTTAAAAAATGCATTATTAGTGATGTTTTCAAATCCGTCACTAATAAGGGACCAATAGTGACGAATTCATGAATTCGCCACTAATACTTTGAAGTTAAAATTTTTAATTTTTTAAAAAATCAAAAGTATTAGTGACGGTTCTCGAATCCGTCACTAATACTCTGAACTCAAATATATATTTTTTTTTTAAAAAGTGAAGTATTAGTGATGGTTGTCAAATCCATCACTAATAATGACCAATACTGACGAATTTTGTAATTCATCACTAATTCTTTGAACTTAAACCCTTAACTAAATTTTTTATATATTCATAAATATTAGTAGTGACGGTTGGTTAATCGTCACTAATAAGTGACTTTTAGTGAAGAATTTAATCCGTCACTAATACCATAAAATCGTCGCTAATATTTTCCTAGAAAAAATTTCGTCTGAAAATTGTTTACCGTGCAGTTTTTAGTGATGAAAGTATTAGCAATTGTTTTAAAACCATCACTAATAGTATTGTATTAGTGACGGCTGCTAAAACCGTCACTAATGCGTACATTATTAGTGATGAGTTTGAAGAACCGTGACCAATACAACACTATTAGTGACGGTTTTAAAACCGTCACTAACACTTTCGTCACCTAAAACCTGTTTTTTTGTAGTGTCTTCTTCTTCTTTTGAAGTTGGTTTCCAACTTCAGTACGATTAGATCTTGTCTAGCCTAATTTGGGTGTTCATAGTTGAGATCTTGCCTAACTTAATTTTTAGTTTATTATTTTCCCCAATGCTGTGTTTGGAATGTGAAAATTTTTTGATGTACATAGCAAATGAGAATTTTGGCCTTATGGGAGGAAGTTTAGTTTGTCTGGAGTTGGTGGATGATTAGCTGGTCATTTCACATTTTGGTTTTGCTAGAAGAAATGATATATGTGCTTTGTGGAATTGTTCAGTTTTTGTTGTTCTGTGGGGTTTATGGTTGGATGAAATGCTCGTATATTTATGGGGAAAAAGCTGAACCCCTATTTGTTCTGGGAGAAGATTCATTTTTTAGCTCGCTTCGGTATGCTACTGTTGGTTGCTTTAAAGGAGTGAGGTTTTCTAATGTCCAACAGGATTGGCTAGCTTTGTTAGGACAAGGATGTATTCAGGACAGGGATAAAATGGTTTTTGGAATTTGATTATTGCATTCGCTTGGTAATAAATATTAATTATAGGAATTGTAGTGAGATTTATTTTAAATATTTGGTATTTTTTAAGGGCGGTTATATTGAAATAGAAAATATGTCATTTAATTGCATTGTAAATGTTTGCACATATGGATTCAATAAATTGTGATTTTTTATTGAAAAATTTTCTATTTTTTGTATCATAATTTGTTTTTTTATTTTTTTAAATAATAATACTAGTAGTAAATTACATTTTTGTCAAGATTTTTTTTGTTATTTTTTAGAAGTAACAATAAAGGTAACAAATATTGTTGTCCGTGTTGTTTTTTTCATCATTATAAGTATTATTTTTTATTTTATTTCATTTTTATTATTGTAATAATTATTTTATAATTATTATTACTATTGGTTGTTTTTGTTTTATTATTGCTATTGCTGCCGTTGTTGCTATTTATTGCTATTATTATTCTTGTTATTGTTGATCTTACTATTATTTTATAATAATGATAACAACTCTTATTATTATTAGTTGTTAATGTTGCCTTTTTATTGCAATAACAAATAACATTCTTGTTCTAATTATCTTTGTTCTTTTTATTATATTCCTATTATTCTTATAATAATAAGCATTATTGTTCTTGAAATAATAATTATTGGTGATGGTTTGGTTTACAGATGGTCAATTTATGCTTTTTGAAATTTAGGATTTAATTGGGTTGTAGTTTTATATTTTGTGTGACGGTATTTCAAAAATCTTTATTACTTCATCCTCTAATGGTCTTTTAAAGTATTTCTTTAATTTTATTAATCATTATGAAAGAGATCATACAGCGATTATGATGATTTTCTGTATTTTTGGCTGTTTAAAAATAATTTTATAAAATATGAATATTATCATTCTCATCTAATGTGAATTATTAAAATGGTTTTAGAAAAAAGTTTTAGTTGAAACAAACTGGAGGTACCAAATAATTATGATGTATAAAATTTCCAATTTGCTACTTCTTGCTCATTTGAACTTGACATTTCTAGAGTGGTGGTTACTTTCTCCTGGTTTTCTCCATACCTCCTATCAAGTTCTTCTCAAATATCTTTTGCACATGTACATGCCGTAAATTCATGAAAAATGTTAGAATCTAAAGCACAATATAGCATATCCATGACATTTGAATTTGCATGTATTAAACTAGTATCATTTTCATTTGTAGATACACAAATTCCTTTAACTATTACATGCTAGGGCTTCCAATCAATTGATTTTATAAAAACACTCATTTTTAGTTTCCAAGCTGGAAAATTTTCACTATAAAATATTGGAGGACTAAGATAACATCGTCCCTCACCGAATGGGGTTACGCTGATGTGTGCCATGTGATCTTTTTTACAAAAGAACTATTAAGTCTATGTAAACCCGCTCTGATACCAATTATTGATTAAGGTGTAATCCCAAAAGGGAGGTGAATTGGGTATTTTAAAAATTCTTTGACCCTATTTACCACTTACTCCCTATTTGTATATTTAAAAAATCAATAGTAGGGACTTATGACTGAATTAAAGTTATTTTATCAATGAGTTCTATTTATCCAATTAATTTTTGTAAAGTAATTCAACATCCACATCCAATGCAATTAATATAATGTCGTGCGAAAAATAAAGAGTTAAGGGAAGAGAGAATACAAATGCAATTTTTACAAGGTTCAGCCAACTCGGCTTATGTTCTCGCCTTGAGCAACCACTAAAGAATCTCACTATAATCTTTGCTCCTTAAATTGGGACGGTGCTACATACAAGAGGTACAACTCCCTCCTAATCCGTTGCTAACAAGAGGTACAGCTCCCTCCTAATCCGCTGCTTACAAGAGATACAACTCCCTCCTACTCCGCTGCTTACAAAAGATACACCTCTCTTCTTAAACCCGGTTCACAAGCTGAACCGTGAATACAATGAAATCTGAAACACTCAAAATTGCTTCCAAACCAAGCTCATGAGTACAATTCAAATTCCTAATACATTAACATATGATAAAACTTGAGGCTCAAAATGAATGTAATGATACAATCATTTTATGAATGATTATGTTTCAACACACAATTCTCTTTTTATCAAATCTCCCAAATAAAGATATATTTAAGCACTTTGGAGAATTTTAGGGTTCTTGTTCACTTGGTAAAAATAAACTTTATCGCGAATTTTGGATCAATCAAAATCAACTACTTTCTTTCAAATTTTCAATCACACAATGATCTTTATAATGAGCCAATACATACATACATACATACATACATATATATATATATATATAATTATGTTCAACGCTCACAAACTGAACATATTGTTTTTTAGAAAAATATCCCTCAATAAAATGTATATTTATAAAACCCAAGGATATTTAATCAAGCGTTAATATATCTAAAATATAGATCCTTTAACAACCATACCCTAGAATCAAATCTTTTTAACCAATGAAGAAAAACAACTCTTTTATCAAGCAGTGAGATTACCTAGATATAACATTTACTTACTCTCTATCACTCAACACATTTTAACTATAGATTTCTAAATGAGTGGTTCTTTGAAAAATATATATCTCAATGACAAAGTAAACTTTTTCAAGTAATGAACTTTTCAAACAAAATCTCTATATGGTTAAGAATGCTCAAGATCAAATTCTCTAAAGATATTCAATAGCAAGTGATGAAATGAAAGGCTCTAGAAAATAATAACTTGAATCGCCAAACCTCAATACTAGAATGAGATCAAGACATATAAAAGAAATCCCTTTTAGTTTTCTGAGTAGATTTACCCAAAGTAGATGTATGTAGAATGAAGTGGAAGCAATCGTATATCAATCAGCCCAAGTTTCTTTATTCCCTTTCAATAAGATGTGTTCTTCTTTTCATGTGTGCCTTCTTTTGTCTTAGCTTCGTTCTAGGGTTTAGGTATTCAATATTTATAGTGTCTTACCCTTAGGATTCATCTCAACCGTTGGATCAAAGAAAAAGCTCGCGAGTTCTATTAATAAAAATCTGAATTTTAAACTTTCCCGTGACTTCAGGCAACCGAAGTGAAGTTCAAGCTCCTAAAGTGGTGACTTCAGGCGACCGAAGTTCTATTTCAAGCAACCGTAGTACCTCGGCCAGAATTTTTTTTTCCCATTAATTCTTTAGGCTACTGAACTTAATCTTCAGGCTATCGAAGAAATTCTTCAGGCGATTGAAGTTGAGTTCAGGCTACCAAAGTGTCCTTTTTCTCAATTTTTATTTTCTAATTTAAAAATCTTCTTTGCTCTCTTTCTTGGGTTTTTATAAAACATATTTTCCATGATTTTAAAAGTATTTCTAAGTCCATGAAAGTCTCCTAATGATATACATGAAATGCATGAATCCTAAAATTATTCTAAGTTATGTTGAGCCTCAAATTAAATCATATGAAAATGTAAGTACATGAGTTCTAAATACTCATTCCCAAGATGTTCTTGAATTTTGCCGCCTGCATCTTGATTCTCGTACTCTTTTAGTTCCATGGATCTTGTCAGGATATGTCAACTTTACTTTATGACTTCCATGACTCGTTATCTTTCCGTGCATACTTAATATAGGTCTTGTTCAAAAACTCAATGCATAGATCAAATGTAAAGCGATTTGTCATTATCAAAACCGGACTGAACTCGTAGAGTCAACAATCTCCCCTTTTTTGATGATGAAAAATACATGAGCAATATATATATATAATAGGTTTCGCCTAACAAGACTCCCCCTCAATTAATGCATAAAATATTCAATAAGAAAAAATATGCTCATGTTCATACACAAAGTGTTGAACCTAAATCCAAATAAAGTATGAAATATGCTCATGATGTTTCAACCATGACATCAACAATAGTAGTATCAACAACAGTTTCTCCCCCTTTGCATATCTCCCCCTTTGCATAACATCAATAACATATTTTTGCTCATCCACTCTTTGCTTCTGATATTTATCTAGTGAATAGTTTTTGCTCCTTTTTCTCCCCCTTTTGACATCAACAAAAAGGTATATAATAATAAGACATGAGTGGACATAACCTTATGTTTTTCTCCCCTTTTAAATTTTAAAGTTTTAATCTTGTTCAACCATTAATCTTGGAAAAATTTTACTTCTCCGCTTTTTTTAACATCAAGCATCCCCCTTGCTAATGCATAAGTTTCAGTGATTATGTGAGATACCAAATATTGATTAAGGTTATATTGAGTTTGCACAAAATTTGATTGATTTGATACCAAATGTGAATTAATGCGATGCTAAAAGTTGATTGATTTACTACCAAGTGATTACATCTTAAGTGACGTTGCTCCCCCTGAATTATGTCATCTAATATAATTCTAGGCAACCATACTTATTTTACCTCAGAAAAGCTCTCCTTTGTTTTACTTATTTAAGCTCTTACACATTATAAATTATGCAGTTTAAAAAATCTCTCCCCTTTTTGGTTCTCATAAAAAATTTACTCTGATATATATCTCTCAGCTTTTGGATTTTCAAAGCAAATTTTGCTATAGATATTTGCTTTAGCCGGAAAACTTAACCATACAGATCCTAATTATATCAATGCATTTCAAAACAAGATCATGTGGTTAACTCAAGCAATTTTCGGCAAAATAATATATTTTTCATTTTGCATATTCAATAGAATCATCATAATGGAGTGCATGCTACAAAAAGTTCACTGCACATCTAAGCACAAGACATATTGGTAAGCATTATAAGATAGGAAATCATTTCGAGATGCTCCCCCTATGAATTTTAATACTTGTGTAGATGAAATGAAATGCTTATACTTATCAAAGATTTATGTCACTACTAGTTCAAAGCCATATAAGCAGTCGTTGTAAAATTCATTTTGACCAACTATAGTGATACTATGATGCACATGCATTCTTTATGCTCTTTCTCTAGGAATGAAGCTCAACTCCCCTAGGTACTTTCAAGCAAGCAACAAGTTTAGTTCAGTATAAAAAAACTATTTTGGTTAACAAGTTGTATCAAATATGCACACAAGAATTTACACATACCTTTCATGATTTGATACCAGATGTAAACACAAAATGTAATACTAAACGTGCTTATGCTTATGTTTCAGAGCCATAGTATTTTCAAATTAATTTGCTCCCCTTCAGTTATACCTTTATCATATTCTTATGTCTTTTCCTAGTAATCATTCTATACTTGACTTTACCAACTGTAGCTTAGAAAACCAAAAATTTATAAACCATTTTACTTCAGAGTCATAAGCCTATACTGTTTCTTTTCTTATGGATCTCAATGCATAGGTTTCCTAGTCATTTGCATTATCATATAGATTGAAACTTATAGCATATAGCTTAGCCATTTGACACATTCAAAATCTTCTAATAGATTTGACTTGAAGTTTGAGAGTTTGTGAAGTGAGATTTTTCAAATACTCTTTAACAATTCAATTATCATTAAGTTCGGAAGAAGATGCATTGTGTGTGGACAAAACGACGGTAATAACCTGCCAGTCCTAAGAAACTCGTAACTTCCTGCACATTTCTTGGCCTAGCCCAATTTACCACCGCGTCAATCTTGCTAGGATCCACTAAAATACCGTCCCCTGAGATCACATGGCCTAAAAATGCTACATTCTTAAGCCAGAACTCACACTTGCTAAACTTGGCATAGAGCTTCTCCTCTCTGAGTGTCCACAGCACCTGCCTCAAATGCACCTCATGCTCCTCAAAACTCCTCAAGTACACCAGTATATCATTAATAAAAACTACTACAAACTGATCTAAATACTTGTGGAAAACTCTATTCATCAAGTCCATGAACACAGCCGGGGCATTCGTCATACCAAACAGCATAACGAGAAATTCATAGTGCCCGTACTTGGTCTTGAAGTCTATCTTCGCGAAGTCCTCCGCTTTTACTCTCACTTGATGATACCTGGATCTGAGGTCGATCTTAGAATATACCCGTGTACCCTGGAGCTGATCAAACAAATCGTCTATACGGGGTAGAGGATATTTATTCTTAATAGTAACTTTGTTTATCTCCCTGTAATCAATACACATCCTCATGGACCCGTCTTTCTTCTTTACAAACAACATTGGAGCTCCCTACACTGGGTTGTATAAATCCTTGTTCAAAAAATCTTGCAACTGCTCCTTTAATTCTCCCAACTTGGCTAGAGCCATACGGTACGGGACCTTAGAGATCGGCGTAGTCCCTAGAGGTAAATCTACCTCACGCACAGGAGGCAACCCTGGTAACTCCTTTGGAAAAACATCTAGAAATTATCGTACTACTGAAGTGCTATCAATCTTCAATTCATTTTTAGATGATTCTTTTACAAATGCTATAAACCCCTTACCTCCATCCAAGAGAAATCCACTCGCCTGCATGGCTGACACTAACTACGTTGGAGCATGTACCCATGAACCAACGAATATGAATTCCTGCTCTCCAGGAGGTCTGAAAATTACTTCTTTCTGGAAACAATCGATGCTAGCATGATTGACAGCCAACCAGTCCATGCCTAGTATTATATCGAACCCACACATATCAAACACAATAAGATCTGCTGGTAGTACTTTTCCTTGAATTTCTATCGGATAGCCTCTAAGTACCCTCTGACATCTAATCACTGATCCTGATGGTGTAGCTACCAACAGCTCTATATCTAATGACTGGGTCTCACTCTCAGATAATTTAACATAAGATGCAGAAATGAAAGAATGAGTAGGCACTCGAGTCAAAACGAACAATAACTAGATGTGATAAAACAGTAAATGTACCGTCACCACATTCGTAGCATCCTCTCCATCACTCGGCGTCAGAGCGTATACTCGTGCTGGGGCCATATTCCTCTCCTGACCACCACAAGGCACCTCGTATCCTCCCCGAGCTGCTTGATGTCCTCCTTGATAGGGTCTGGGAGCTGGGATCTAGTCTGGCTGAACTAGGCATTCACGTGCCACGTGACTGGGTCTTCCACAATGATAACATACACCTCTTCCTACCCAGCATTCTCCCAGATGATGTCTCCCACACGTCTAACATCGGGTAAGTCAGCGCACCCTAGTTCCCACGAGGTCCTGCCATCTGTCTTTGGTCTCCCCTATCTCGACCTACTCTCCATGGACCCCTACTGGTGCCAGCCTGAAAACCCTGAGGCGCAGGCCTCTTCCTCTTACTCTGAGCTGCTACACCCCTCTGAATACCACTCTCAATAATCGCAGCTCTATCTACAACCTCTATGAATATCTGAGCCCTGAAACCTATTACCTGCTCAAAAAGATTTTGCCTCAGTCCCTCTTCAAACTTTCTCGCCTTTTTCTCTTCATTAGGTGCTAGATGTGGAGCAAAACGCGGCAACTCGATAAACTGAGCCGCATACTGGGATACAGTCATCTACCCCTGTACCAAATGCAGAAACTCTATAGCTTTCACAATTCGAACGATAGCAGGGATATACCGTTCGAAGAACAGCTCCTTGAATAGGTCCCACGTCACTGGTACTAGAACAGACCACTGGTCCTCTATTAGACGCACTGCTCTCCACCAGCGCTTCGCCTCCCTAGTCAACTTGAATGCTACAAATGCTACCTTCTTCTCATATGAACAAGGAAGCACAGCCAACGTCTCTTCGATATCCTGGACCCAATTCTCAGCTGCAATCGGGTCATCTCCTCCAACAAAGGATGGGAGCTTCATTCGCGTAAACTGCTCAATTGAATAACCACGCTCCCTAGAGCTCCTGTCCATCTCAGCCATCACCTGCTGAGTGACGCTACGCAGCATAGCATCAGTGTCTTCTCCACCTATGCTGGAAGGTCCTGGCCTATGCTCCTCAGCATTCGTATCGCTGCTTCTTGGGTCCATCCTGAAAATAAGAAATACACTTAAGCACTTTATCTCCTATACGGACCTATCCTGTACCAACTCAAAATTGACAGCCTTCCCTAACCTTACTTAATATCTAGTTCTATCACCTAGACACACGACCCGACAATAGTTTACTATGGTTTTCCTGAAATCGACACCCCATGAAAAACACAGAAATCACCACAGTAATCCTGTACCTAGACACAAAACAAACCTCAAATCCTTTTTCCTATATTCTGGTATTGCTTCTGCTACACTCTAAAGTCTACAAAACCTAGCAACGTAGGCTCCAATACCAAACTGTAATGACCTGCTAATTAAACTGGGTTTTTTTTTTTATACCATAATACTTAAAATTCTCTGATACCATACTAGGGGTAAACCCAATCATTAACCTAAGCAGCGAGAAACAGAAATCACATAGACATAACCATATGTAAATATATATACAATACAATACTAGAGTTCTAACATGTTTCCCAAAGTATACACATATATCTGTTCCCCAAAATACCCTCAACTATGCTGGGATATACAAAAATCCTCCACAATACTCACTTCACTGACAGGACACTACTGAAGCCCCTCTATCTACGAGCCTGGTTTGCTCGCCTACCTAGATCACCTGAAAAATGATTCAACACTGGGATGAGCCAATGCTCAGTAAGACGAAATATGTTATTACTAGTGTATGGAAAATGAGCTACAGTATTATGAAAATATGTTTTCATATAATTATATATAATTGGATATGTAAGTACAGTAAAAGTAATAAAATACACCACCCCTTTCCATGTTACTTAACATAATGGTATTGTAGGTTACTATTCAAAATACTCATAATATACATAGTATATTCCCTGTTTCTGCAAATCTATACATACGTAATAGTAACTAAAAACTTCCCTATGGATAACTGTGTGTCATGATTTAACCCCTCATGACAGGGTTGTGCGGCTCGTAGGCGGAATTTACCCTGGCTGGCCAACCAGGAATAAATCAATATACTCCATCAGTCTGATCTGCCCACCTCAACCCATATCTGATGGGGAGCCTGCCTACGTCAAGGGCCTAGGTGATCGACCTACTACCACGTATTATGTAAATAGGTGGTTGCATTCATAACATAACATAATATTTGTAGCAACGGTACCGTGCTCTGTAATTGCATAGTCCAACAGGGTCTGATACTATATAATATATCTCTAAATACAACTATTTGATTTACTATGATTCTGAAATAACCGTAATAACCATAATGCTGAATAAATTGTAACTGTAATTCATACGTCATAATATTGAGAACTGTATAATCATAACACTGAAAACTGCAAAATCATAATATTGAAATTCGTATAATCATGGTATTGAGATTCATATAATCATGGTACTAGAATTCGTATAATCATGGTACTAAAATCCATTAAATCATGGTACTGAAATTCATAAAATTATGGTATTGGAAAACGTAAACATATCTCCGTACTATATTCATATTCTCAAGCCACACCATACTTTAATACATAATTTTCATTATTTAATAAACTGTATAATATTTTAAAAATACCTAACATAGCAAATTTCCCTTACCTGCCTACTAAAAAGCCCCTATGGTATACTGGCCGAACACTCACAGGGTCTTCTACACAACACCCTGAAAACAACATTTTTCAGAATAGAATATCAGTATTTCTTCGCCTACATCATTTCCTATAACTGTTAAAAGGCCAAAAATGGGCTAAAAGGCCTCACCCAGAATTTGGGATGAAATCCAACTTCGTTTTACCAATGATCCGCTCCAGTAGATTTGTAGAGAACTTCGCCAGGAGCGTCGTGGTGGCTTTAGATCGTCGATCCGGTGACTAGCGAGGCCAAAATCAAAGAGAGAAGGGAGAGAGACCGTAGGAGAGAGAGAGGACTGAATATGTAATAAAAATATGAGTTTTCACTATTTATAGGGTCAGATTCATCGATGAGACACGTCACCTCGTCGACGAGTCCTTCAGTAAATTCGTCGACAAACCTTACCCTTCGTCGACAAAATTCAGAGCAACCCAAAACCTTTGCTCGGTATTTTCTCGTCGACGAGATCCTGAAGGCCTTCGTCGACGAAACCCTGTATTCGTCGATGAAGTTTAGAAATTTCCCTAAAAATTTTATTTTTACTATTATCTCCAAAATGCGATTTCATCGACGAAGTCTACTTCCTCCTTCTGTTCCTGTTCCCATTTTCTCTCCTTATTTATTATTAAAATACTATTATTCTTTGGGTCACTACATTCTCCCCTCCTTATAAAATTTCGTCCTCAAAATTTGCGATTTGTACCTTTATCCATACTCTCTATCATCCAGTAAAAGAAAAGGGTCTACTTATTTTATTACCTACCCACACTTATGGCGGAGGAATACCGTGGTTACATGGGTAGTTCTGGGAGATTACAACCATAAAATAAAATTCTCCGAAAACCAAAATACTACCTAACCTATGCTCTACATTACAATTACATTGGACTCAAAAAAATAAAATTACCATCTTAGCATATACATCAATACTATAATTCATCAAATAAATAGGGATATTTCCATCTGATTTCATCTTCAAGCTCCTATGAGGCTTCCTCAATCGCGTGGTTTCTCCATAGAACTTTTACTAGTAGTAGCCTTTTGCTGCGTAATTCTTGTTCTTTTCTATCTAAAATCTGTACTAGAGCTTTTTCATATGCTAAAGTCTCACTGACTTCCAGTTCCACGTGGCTGATGATATGGGAAGGATCTGGGACGTATTTCCTTAACATAGAAACATGAAATACGTCATGGACTCGAAATAGAGATGGCGGTAAATCCAGTCGATAGACTACTGACCTAATTTTCTCAAGTATCTCAAATGGGCCAATAAACCTAGGGCTCAACTTACCCTTCTTCCCAAATCTCAAGATCCCCTTCAGTGGAGTTATTCTCAGAAATACATGATTACCCACTTCAAACTCCAATTCTCGGTGGCGAGTATCCGCGTAGCTTTTCTATCGACTCTGTGCTGCACTGATCCTATCATGAATAAGTCAAAATTTATCACATGCTTGCTGAATTATCTCTGGTCCCAAAACTCGCCTTTCACATACTTCATCCTAGAAAAGAGAAGATCGACATCTCCTACCATATAATGCCTCGTAGGGTGCCATGCCGATGCTAGTCTACTGCCTCCTTCTGCTCCTGTTCCTATTTTCTCTCCCTCTTTATTATTAAAATACTATTATTCTTCGGGTCACTACATGGAGGGTATTTCTTAATTTGTTTAATTGAAAAAATAATTGTGTTTAAGCACTGAAAAATGGAAAAACCCGGAAGGTTTGATCGACTAGGGGCTTCGCTAGTCGGTTGACCAAAGCCAGAAATTCAAATTTTCTTTAGGCTCAGTTGGCTAAGGAGAGGCCGGGTCGGCTGACCATGGCAAATTTCTAGACCTTCATAGGTTTGGTCGGCTAAGCTTAAGGTTGGTATGCTGAGCCTTGAAGGCTGATCAACTGAGGCTATTTTTGAACTAAAGTGATCGGTCGGTTGTCCTTTAGAAACTAGCCAAAAACCAAAGGCCCATCAATGGAGGATTTTAGTTATAAACGAGGTCGGTCGACTGAGGCATTTTAAGCCTGAGAGGGTCGGTCGACCGAGGTCTTTATATCCTAATATTAGCCTTGATTTTGACCTTAAAGATGTTTCAAAAACCTTTGCTTGATTTTAACATTTATGAAAGGATTTTTTATGATAGTGATGGTTCCTAAGGTCTGTCTACAGTCATTCTAAGTCTGACATTCATATCATACATGAAATGCATTATTACAGACCAAAGCTTAAAATACAATTACAAATGAAATGATCAAATGTCTTCATTCTTCTTTACTTTTCTGTCTTCCATGGAATACGCCAAATTGTATAACTTTAAGTTTTGTCCTGGCTTCCATCTTCCATTTATCTTATGTGTGTGCCAAAATATAAACCTGTTCAAGTACTTGAAAACACACATAAGATCCTTGTGCTTTGTTAGCATCAAAATAGAGATCGAACTCAAAAAGTCAAAAAGAAGATAGACTACCTTTTATTGTATAGTTTGAACTTAATATGATCTTCCAATTGACCAAATAAAAATGTTCGTTACTTCCAAATTAAGCTTAAAAATCATAAAAATATATCACATGATTTTACACTTGAATGATGTTGAAATGTACATAATTAAAATCATAGTTCAGAAATTAAACAAACGGATAAATAGAGCAACAACTTATCAAATATACCAATTAAACATATGATTCAAACAAATGATGCTAATAAAAACCAAACTAGAAATGCTTCAACAGAAAAAAACAAAAAAAAACAAAAAAAAAAAAAACAACAAACAAAATAAAGGTTGCAACTTAAAATACTTTACGTTACAAGAATTAAAAAAAAGAAAAAAAAAAAAGGAAGGCATTAAGGGGTTGGATGCTCATCTTAGCTCACTCGAACAGATAAGATCAAACTTAGGTCCTTACCATGACCGATTCAAACTTGAAACCCACTCAACTAACTTAGTTGGGTCAAGCTTATCTTGAATCCTATACTGGCTCATCATGTGTTAGATTAAGAATAATAAAGCTCACTTTTGAGTAGGCATATAGAATGTAGACAACATAGTAGTATATATTCTTATAAAATCTAATAAATTTTAATATTTATTAATTAAAATAAATTATGACATTGAATTTTGTGTGATTATTTAATTTTACATTATGCTATTTTTTATATAAATTATTATTTATATCTTGTTATAATGGTAGTATTTAAGCCTATTTTGTTGACTTTTTGAGTCTGATCCCTGTTTTGATGCTGACATAGTATCTATATTTTATGTGTGTATTCAGTTTGTGAACAGGTTCATATTTCAGCACACACATAAGGTTTAAAGGAAATGGAGGCCAAGACGGATCTCAGTGCACATATACCTGGCATACTCCATGAAGAGAAGAACAAAATATCAAGAAGAAGCCATTTAAATTTCATTGTATTGCATTTAATTTTTAATTTGATAGGTAATAATTGCATGACATGCATGATGTGTATGTAAGCTCAAAATGACCATAGACTGACCCGGGGGACCAGCACTTTACTTAGAAACTCATTATTAATTAACTAATTGGTTAAGGTCAAAGATTAAGGCTAAAACGAAGTTTTTTTGGTCGATTGTCGCCAGATTATTTGGCTTAATTCAAAAGCTTCGATCGTAGGGAACCGAATAAGGACCATAGCTAACCTTAGGGAAAAAATTGGAATTTCATTTGCCTCGGTCGACCGACCATCGCAAGGTCATTTGACCTCGCTCAACCGAACTGAGAAAGTTGACCAAAGTCAAAGCTTCGGTCGACCGTACCCTAAGCAGTATAAAAGCCTCAGTCGACCATTCTGAGAGCCTGTCTTCCACAGTCGACCGAACTCACACGTGTCTGATTTCCAACAGCTTGGTCGACCAAACTCATAGTTCAAAGTGGCCACAGTCGACCGAACCTCAGAATTTTGTCAACCAAACTTTTCTTGGTCGATCAAACCTTGAAGGGTTCAAAATCGCCCTATTACGGTCGACTAAAACCTCAATTCAAAAATACCACTGTTGACCGAACTCAGTAATATAATCAACAGAACCTATAATACGGTTGACCGAACCTCTCAGGTTGGTTAGATTTTTACCACAGTTAAATAGGGTTATTTTTCATTAAACATAATTAAACATTTTTAAAAATACCCAGCGTATCCCCAACGGTCATATTTTCACCCAACTCTATATATACCCCTTCATAAGTCATAATTAGCAAGATGATTAATTTTCATATCATATTTTCATCTTTTTAAGCTTATTTTACATTCTTTCTGTGTTATTACTTTGAAAAATCATTTTAGTGTTTTATTTATCTTGGGCATTTGTTTTACAAAATAGAAATCTATTTACTCTCATATTGCATTTATCTTTCATATCCTATTTTGAGAGTATTATTCAAGTTTCTCCCTTATATTTAATTTGATAAATATTCTTTAGAGTTAATATTATTTGCTTGTGAATCTTGCGCATCCATTGCAAGATTCAAAGGCTCATTTGCATGTGCTTGCGAATTTTTTTTTTAGCCATAAACCCTAGATTCTCCATCACTTTATTTAGAGAAATATTTTATGAGAAATTTCTTATTTGGGCATTAAATCTTTGAGCACTCGTCATACACATATTTATTCAATGATTATTTTTGTGAAAATCACATTCTCACATTGACCTTATTTGCATATCATACATTAGTGTATTTGTGCTTATTGTTGTATAAATCTGCTTGTAGTAGAAGCATTTCCTTGTTTACAAAAATTATTTGATTATCTATTGTATTTCCGACGGGTTTTCGGAAGAGGGAGACTAACCTTGTGAATAGTCCCAGATTGGGTCATACCGTTAAGAGAACTAGGTGCACCAACCTATAAGGTGTTGTAATCGGTATCGCTCCACCCGCAAGTGAGCAATTAGTTGAATCCTCGGGCTTGCGAGCTAAGGCGAGGACGTAGGCAATGTTGGCCGAACCTCAATAACATATCTGGTGTTACTTTTATTTTTCCGCACTTTCAATTTCAACACATGTATGTTTTATGTTTGACTTATATATGTTGTACATGTATTTAAGTGTTTGAATATTTGATTGAATTTATGATTATATAGAAAGACCCTAGGCTTGTGTAATACTGTTTGTAGAATTTGAATTTACCTAGGAGAAAAGTTTTAAATACCCAATTGTTGTTACCCACCTTCCCTAATTTGAACTGAGTCAACCCAATTTTTTCTTGTTGACCTGGTCAAGCCAATTGAATTGATTTGACTTGATTTATCTCCTTGAACCACTCCCCCATTTTTTTCTAAATTAATAATACTTTTAAAAATTATTTTTAATTCAAAAAAATTAGAAAATTTGTATAAAGATAAAAAAAACAATTAGAAAAAATTCTCTAATATTTTTTGACTCATGGGCCAAATAAAATAAAAATTCAAAAATCGAAAAAAATTTAAAAATAAAAAATCTACTTAAATCTTTAAAAATTTCAATAAAAATCCTTAAATATAAAGAAAAATTCTTGGAATTTTTTTTTAATTTTAGTTTTGATCATTTTCCAGAAGTTTTTCTAGTGTGGCTTACTAATTGTGTGCCTTACTTGATGCATAAATGTGTGTTTTCCCTTTCTTTTATAAGTACATGTGCGCACCATCCCTATGAGAAATGTTTAGTAAATTGGGGTTCTTTGATCACCGATTATCTTTTGAGAGGTGGAGATTCTAGTAGAATCACTTTGAATCTTTCCATTAGTGATTCTATTAGAATCTCTAAATCATGATATGCATACTTTGCATATAATTTTTGCATGAATTTTAATATTAATTGTGTGTTGTATTATATGCTTAATTTTATTACTTTATCTTTTCCTTGCATATATTTGAGTGCTATTGAATAAATTAAAAATATAAGAAAATTTCCTCCAGTCTTGAAAGTTATGTCTTCGCATGCCTTTGAGGATTGAAGGTGAGAGGTCTTCATCTTATGCAAGTCCTCTTGAAACAAAGGTTAAAACTTTTAAGTAAATAATCTTCAAAAGGATCATCCAAAGTTGTATTCTTAGAACATTTTGGGAATCCTGAAGTGAGGATAGTATCTACCTTTCGTAGGACAATTCAATATTTAAAGACTAGTTAAATGGATAAAAAAAAAGAATTGAAGTCTTGATCGGAAAACTTTGAAGGTGATTTTAGGCTAGTTAGGTACTATTCGATGGATAGGAGTACAGGCGTGCTAATACCTTCTCTTTGTATAATCGTACTCTTGAATCCAAACCTGTTAACACAGACCATGGACTACTGGTTCTCTTGAACCTAGATGTAATGTAGTGATTAATAAAATAGTGATATGTTAAATATGTTTTCTACCCACGCATAGAATAAATAGGTTAGTGACGACTCTATTGAATTTTAAGTAATTAATTTCTCAATCCCATAGCTTGTTTAGAACACTCTTGAGCATACTTGTTATCACATCTTGTTGAGTGTTGCTTGCACAAAGATACACATCACTGAGCTTACATTTCCTATATTGTTGATGTGTGATTGATTGAGTATACTGTGCATATTGGGGTACATATTTGCTTTACTTAAGAAGCATAATCATTATACCAGTCAGATTATGAAAAATACTGTTGTATTTTCAGGCGTAGCCTAAGAGGGCTTGATCTAGCCCGGAAGGATCAAGTTGGTGTGTGCCCTGTGAATTTGACCTAGGGCCTTCTCCGCCCTACAAGGAGAATTTGTAAAGGTTGAGGTCAGCCCTATGCTAATTGACCTGGTTGTAACCGGTGCCGCTCCATCTGTTAAGTGAGCATTAGTGGAATCCTCAGGCTTGCGAGCTTCAGGAGAGGACATAGGCATAGTTGGCTGAACCTTGATAACATATTGTGTGTCTATTTATATTTTTGCACTTTATATTTACCGCACGTGTATGTTATTGTGTGAATGATGCACATGATTTAAATTCCACATATTATACTTATCGGCACATTTGAGTAGACTGACTCTAGGTTGTAAATATACTGTTGCTGAACTAGTTGAACCTAGCAGAGAAATTTTTAAACACCCAATTCACCCCCCTCTTGGGAATACACCAAAGCTAACAAGTCTTTTTAGAAAAAGGTTTTTGGTGAAATGTGCTGGTCCCTAGGGTTTATCTATGGTCAATCTGAGTATTCATCCATATCATGCAAATACATGAATTATTACAGACCAAAGATAAATAATTAAATGCAGAACGATCACAAAACAAATGCCTTCGTCTTTGCTCTTTTGTCTTTCATGGAAAACGCCCATTGATGTGAGCTTGTTGGTTTCCATCTTCCTCTTCTATGTGTGCATTCTGAATTGTAAACATGTTGTCGCGACGTCCCGGGAGCGCGTGTGCCCCAGGCGGCGAAATTAGAAATCATTTTAATATTTTCAAGGAAAAATCATGGAAAAGGTCGGAGTCGCCACTAACCTTTAGTGCGGTTAGAACACATGATTACTACCCCGTTAGAGGTAGAATCGGTCTACATTACCAGAGTTAGGCTCGGGAGTTCGGTTACGCGAGGGGAAGGTACAAGCACCCCCTACGCGCCCGTTCTTACGAACGGTACCTAATTAATTTAAAATTATCCCTAAGTTAATTTAATAAGTCTTTACATTACTCCTTTTTTATGAATTTATAATTATACATGAAAATAAATAAATAAATAAATATATACATATATTCCCTCAGAGCTTAGGGTACGTAATGCTCGAAGGCTCATACCCTCGCAATAAAATCATAGGGATTAAAAATCAAAAATACTTTTTAAAATACGCTCCCAAATTTTAGAAATTTTATGGGTTTTCCTAAGTATGAAAATACTAGTTTGGGAGGTTTTGGATAATAGATATAATAATTTAAACATAATAAATAAATAAATGAAATAATAATAAACTAGAGTATTAGGATACCATAATATGTACTAATCAACGTATATAATAGAAGCTAAAATATCTAACATACCAATAATAATAGAATATAAACATATAATATAGACTAAGATAATGAGCATACCATAATATTAAAATACTACATGTGTGTTATAAACAAAAATAGTTAAACATACCATAATAAACATAAACACGATGATAACAATAATAAATATCCACAAATAATATAATACGTAATAAATTACTATAATACTATATATACTAAACATACCATATAATAGCATGATACCAAAACACCAAAAATATTACCTAAAATATTAAACTTACCATAATAATTAACATACTAAAAGTATCATAATAATAATAATAAATATATAGTATTACTCAAGATGCTATATTAAAAACTACCTAAAATACTAAATTATATGCACGATGTTACTTATAAATCCTAAGTTATTAAATACCTAATATTACTAACATTCTAGAATATTAAAAACACATACAACTATAGTTCTAAAATACCACATATACTGCAACTAATTTACTAAAAATTCCAACATGACCAAAATTATAAAATACTAATGATATAATATAAAGTTAACACACAATATAAGTATGAATAAAATATCTTACACATAAGAACCACAACAAGATGTCAATCCAAACCCTAAGAATACATATTAAGACAATACAAATTGAATATTGTGCACTAACAAAAATAAAATATGACAACATAATTTATTACATTTAAAATATTACAAACTAAATCTTACCTTCACAATAAAAAGAAGAAGAAAAAAAAAAAATCCTACAATAATAAAGATAAACAAATTAGTATTTATAAATATGGACATTAATTTTTAAAAATCCTAAAACAAACCAAGCAAAATTTAAACTTTATAATAAAAACATGTGTGCTGTGTGTGTTTTACTGTGTGTGCTGTGTGTGTGTGTGTTGCTGTGTGTGTGTGCAGTGTGTGTGCTGTGTGTGTGTGTGTGTGTTTCTGTGTGTGCTGTGTGTGTGTGTTGCTGTGTGTGTGTGCTATGTGTGTGTGTCCAGTGTCTGTGCAGTGTGTGTGTGCGTTTTCTGTGTGTGTGTGTGTTGTGTGTGTGTGTGCAGTGTGTGTAGGGACTTACAGGGGGTGCTGCCGGAGATGAGGCCTTCTTGGAGTGTTGCCGCTGCTGCCTTGTGGGGTTGGAATGGTGAGGATGGTGATGTATAGAGAGGGCACACGACTGCCGGATGGACTGTTGGGAGCTGCTACCGTGGTGGATATGGAGAGGGTCATGCAGGATGGCTGCAGCTGTCCGTGCAAGAGAAAGATCTCGTGGGACTGTGGATCGGCTTGATCGTCAGATGGTTGTGGTCGTGCAATGGAAGACTTGGTGAACGAGGAGCGGCCGGATGGAAGAGGGAGAACTGAGGATGAGAGGGTACAAAAGAGGGCACCGGCTGTGTGTAGAATAGGGTTTTTTTTTTTTTTTTTGTGTTTTTCTCCCCGGCTGTGCGCTGCGCCCCCCCTCCTTTACTTTATAATAAAAATTGAAAAAAAAACCCTAAGAAACTTTTCTTTTTTCTTTTTTTTTTTTGATTTCATTTTATTTTATTTTTTAGGCTTTTGGTAATAATGAAATGGGAAATAATAATAATAGTAATTATCATAATAAGGTAATACTACTAAATAGTAAACAATAATAAATGATTATATATAAAAAAAATAAAAATAAAAAATAAAAATGAAGATACTATCAATAATAATAATAATAATAATTAAAATAAAGTAATAATAACAATAAATAATAATAATAATAATAATGATAAAATTACCAAAAACAATAAAAATAATAATAACCAAAATAAGATACTAAGGCTAATAGTAATAAGAATAATAAAAATAAAATAATAATAATAATAATAATAATAATAATAATAATAATAATAATAATAATAAGAAGAAAATAAGAGGGGACCCCTTGTTTTATTTGGCTAAGGCAAAAATAGGGTGTCTACACCTGTTCAAAGCACTAGGCATGCACAAAAGATATATGTGCTTTGTTAGCATCAAAATAGGGATTGGACACAAAAAGTCAACATATTTGGAGTTTATCTTATTTAACTAGAGTTTTTGATTCAACGTTCAGGTGAGCGCCTCAGGCATAATTTTGGGGTTCATGTTGACGTAGTTTAAGAGATTAGGTAAGGAAATATATTAAGTCAGGATTTTTGAGGAATTAACTGGTGAAAAATGGAAATATTATGTATATATGTATATGATTTTCACGTGGATTCTGAAATGCCAACCGTTTGAATTGTAAATTTTTGACTCTAGGGATGTGCTATTAGATATTATTTGTGAAAATGGAAAGATAAAATGGTAGATTTTCTGGTTAATTGAGTAAGAAATTAAATGTATATTTTTAGAATATGAACAATGATTATGGGTGGCTTATTTTCAGTGAACGTATGAAATATGTTGCTAAATTGTGCAGCATGTATAAAATGAAGTTTCTATGTTAAACTATGATATATGTATGAGATGCAGGAAATACTGGAAATGTATTGAGAATTAAAATGTGATATGAATGTTTATGCATGTGTTTGGTAATGTTAAATAACAATGTATGGTTTAAGAACTCTGGTGGACCAAAATGAGCACAGTACTATTGTGGATATGTATGGAGCGCTAATGCACCCACACGTCTTAGAGTGTGGAGATAGGATGGTTGATTGTGCTAGGGAAGGGTAGTGTCCTCCTCGAGTCTGGACCAGTGTGGGAATAGCCAATCATACCTATAGATTGTAGAATGTGGTTGATTTAACTCTAGAGGACCAATCGGGGTTAAGTCCAGCCTTTGGGCCGCACAACTCGTTATGGGGCGGAAGCATGATTAGGATTTATCACCGGTATAAAGGGTTCTAAACGCATAATTGTAAGTTTAACCATGGATAATATGAGAATAATGGATATGGAAATAAGAGTTATTGAAATAATGGATGGAAGAACAGTGGACGGAAATGACATGAAAATGGAATATGTGAAAATAGACACGAATATAGAAAGAAACGGTGAATATATGACACATGAATACAGAATATGAAAGTGAATGTAATGAATGGCACAGTGATAACAACATAAATAGTAATGTAGTAAGGTATTATCCGTATTAAATATAATAGTATTACATGTATTTGGGGCGGGGTATACTTTTTGCTCGAGAGCTTGCTGATAAAGGCGAGTGCCCTAATAGGTATCAGATGTAGTTGTGGGCTGCATAACATGTTAGAGCAGAGGGAAGCTACTTGTATGGGCAGGTAATCTTACCTATTCTTAGGAACTTCTACCACTAAACATTTGTGGGAATGCGTGAGTACGAGATAAACTAACCACTTGGGGGCTTACTGAGTAAGGTAAGTGCCTTGATATGCTTCAATTGTGACCGTAGGTTGCTTAAGGTATTAGAGCATAGAGGTGCTAATTGTATGGGTAGATAATCACCCTTATCCTTGGGAACTCTCATTGGTAAAATACCTTATATGTGTTCAAGTAGGAATAAATAATTCTTAGTTATGGTTTCATTTGAAAATAATGAGTATAATATATGTTGAACCTAAACTTCATGTTTGTCACACATAAATTTAATGTATTCCATCCATACTGAGATGTGTCTTGCCCGATAGTCGAATTTCATCTTTTTAGGGCCTCCATGGGATTGAGCTTGGAGAGCTCGGGCCATTGTAGCGTCTTTGATATAAAGGGTATAAACTTTAGTCATAATATTTGGGGTTGTAATATATTTATGTTTTCAAAGATGTTTATGGATGTCTGTTAATACTGGATATTGGGTTATGTTTTTTAGATGTATATAGATGTAGAAACTTTGGTAAGTTATGGAAGAATTTTTATTATTTCTACTACATAACTGATATAGAGCCAGGTGTAGGTAAATGAACACGTGGCACCTAGGCTCCACTAGGCAGGTTCAGGGCGTTACGAGGAAATAATAAAGATATATTTCAAATAACACTTCAGACCCTAGTTTTGAGTTTGGGGCATTACATTTTTGGTATCAGAGCTTTAGGTTTTGGGGTTCTACAAACTCAATGATGATTAATACTAGAGTATAGGAATAGGTGATAATGAGGATAGAAAATGGGTAGGTTAGGTTTTGAGAAGTATAGGATTGTGTTTTGTAGCCTGGAGAGGGAAATACGTCGACAATTTCTTGTGATTTTTCTGAAGCATTTGGAAGCCTTAGAAAAGCCACGGTAAACCTTAGATGATTTCATTTCTGAGCTGTGAGACTGGTCCTAAATTAAGAAGTTGGGTGTATATTGGAAGAGATGATTCAGAGACTTCTAGTGAAGAGGAAATTGATACATCCACGATGTTGAGGGATATAGCCCAACAGGTCAGGGCAGAAATGAGGAAGGATACTGGAGGGCAAAATTTTCCAGTGGTAGATCAAGGCTGCAGCATCAAGGAGTTTATGAGGTTGAACCCTTCTACTTTTAAGGGAGGACTTGATCTAGTGGTTGCTGAAAATTGGGTTCAGCAAATTAAGGAAATACTGAAAGTACTTGGCTGTACGGAAAAGCAGACTGTCTGCTATGTTGCATTTAAGATGGTAGGGGATGCGAAATGCTAGTGGCTTTCTATGAAACTGCTATAAGAACAAAGGTTGGTAAAGATAGCTCTGACATGGGATCGATTCAAGGAGCTATTTTTCGATAGGTATTTCCCCTTATCTATCAGAGAGGAAAAGATTCTAGAATTTACTAATCTGACATAGGGGAATATGACTATGGGGGAATATGCGGCTAAGTTAATTGAACTGTTGTGTTTTGCTCCGTTCCTGATCCCGAACGAGGTGAGAAAGGCTAGGAAGTTTGAAAAAGGCTTGAGATGAAGGCTTTACGAGCTTGTAGTGGGGTTCCAGGTACATAATTTCTCAGACTTGGTAGACAAGGCTTCGGTGCTAAAGAAGAGCATTCAAGGCGGTACAGAGCCGATAGAACAAAGGAAGAGGCCTCCACTTTCTGGTTTTCAAGCTGAGGGTAGTTAGGGATCATGGAAAAGAGAGAAGGATATTGTGGGCCAAGGTAGGAGATGGCAGATTGGGGTTGTTCTAGTTATCAAGATAATCTATCTTACCCTATATGTCAGAAATGTAATAAGAGGCATAGGGGTGAATGCCGAGCTAGAGCTCCTAACTGCTATAGGTGCAGCAAATTGGGGTAGATTATGAGGTATTGTCAAGAACTATTGCCTGTTGTACCTGCACCAAACCAAATCCAGGGAAATCAACAAGTACCCTGAGGTGGAGGCGGTCCAGCACATGTGTATACAATGGTCCTGGACGAGGCAGATAAAGCCAAAGGGGCATGTATGAGTTTATGTTTAAAATAATAAATGTTTCATTTGATTTTAGTTTATATAGAATTTCAGATGATGGTATATACTAAATTGTATGAGATATTGTGAGTTAGTAAATTGTAGAAATGTGGAAATGAATTATTAGTAAAAGTTCGAGTCCAGAATTTTCTGAAGGAGTGGAGAATGTAGAGACCCAAAAAATAATAAATATTAAAATAATTAGGAAAGATAATAAATAGAATATATAATAAATAGTAAAGGGGAAAAGGAAAAATTTTGAAAGAAGAAGGCAGCAGACCTCATCGACAAATCTCTTGTCTTCGTCGACAAGTGTTCTGCTAGGGATCGTCGATGAAGTTCAGTCCCTCGTTGATGAAGGGATCCTGAGTGAGTGAATTTTAGATTTTAAGTTTCATCAACGAATCCTCTTGTCGACGAACTCCCTTCTGTGGTTCGTCGATGAATCTTTACCTTCTCATCAACGAAACCACGTGGCAACATCATGTATAAAAGGTTTGGAGGAAGCTTCTTTGAGAAGCCAGAGATCATCTTATCTTCATTTTTCTCGCCCTAAAACGGTTTTCTTTTCCTTCTCTCTAAGTTTCCAGACGAATTAGGCTCATATCAACAAACGGAAACCGCTACGGTTTTCTAGGGGAGATTCTCTACACATCTAGCGGAGCATATTTCTAAACTGGGTTTTTTCAGGAAACGCTCCAAAGTTGAAGTAAGGGTTCAGATTTCTAGTTTTTTGGTTTTTAAAGGTTTATTTGAGGTTTATGGTTTAATAAAGTGCTGAAATAGTAGGTTATTTGGAGTTTATCTGATTTAACTATGGTTTTTGATTTAGAATTTGGGTGAGCGTCACAGGCATCATTTTGGGATTCCTGTTGGCATAATTCAAGAGATAAGGCAAGGGAATATATTAAATCTGTATTTTTGAGGGATTAACTGGTGAAAAATGGAAATATTATGTATACGTGTATATGATTTTCACGTGGATTCTGAAATGCCAACCATTTGAATTGTAAATTTCTAAGTCTAGGGCTATTCTATTATATATTATTTGTGAAAATGGAAAGATAAAATGGTAAATTTTCTAGTTAATTGTGTACAAAATTAAATGTATATTTTTAGTATATGAACAATGATTATGGGTTGGCTTATTTTCAATGAACGTATGAAATATGTTGCTAAATTGTGTGGCATGTATAAAATGAAGTTTTTGTGTTAAATTGTGATATATGTATGAGATGCAGGAAATACTGGAAATGTATTGAGAATTAAAATGTGATATGAATGATTTTGCATGTGTTTGGAAATGTTAAATTACAATTTATGGTTTGAGAACTCCAAAGGACCAGAATAGGCATAGTGATGTTGCGGATATGTATGGAGCGCTAGTGCACCCACACGTCTTAGATAGAATGTGGAGACGGGATGGTCAATTGTTCTGGGAAAGGTAGTGTCCCCCTAGAGTCTAGACCAGTTTGAGAACAACCAATCGTACCTACAGACTGTAGAATGTGGTGGATTTAACTCTGGAGGGCCAACTAGGGTTAAGTCCAGCCTTTAGGCCACACAACCCGTCATGAGGCGGAAGCATAATTAGGATTTATCACCAGTATAAAGGGTTCTATACACATAATTGTAAGTTTAACCATAGATAATATGAGAAAATGGATATGGAAATAGCAGTTATGGAAAGAATGGATAAAAGAACAGTAGACAGAAATGACATGAAAACAGAATATGTGAAAATAGGCATGAATATAGAAAGAAATGGTGAATATGTGACATGTGAATATAGAATATGAAGGTGAATGTAATGAATGACACAATGATAGCAACATAAAGAGTAATGTAGTAAGGCATTATCAATATTAAATATAGTAGTATTACATGTATTTGGAGCGGGGTATACTCTTTGCCCGAGGGCTTGCTGAGAAAGGCAAGTGCCCTGATAGGTATCATATGTAGCTGTGGGCTGCATAACGTGTCAGAGCAGAGGGAAGCTACTTGTATGGGCGTTTAATCTTCCCTATTCTCAGGAACTTATACTAGTAAACCTTTGTGTGCATGCGTGAGTACGAGATAAACTAACCACCTGAGGGCTTATTGTAAGTGCCCTGATATGCTTCAGTTGTGATCGTAGGTTGCTTAAGGTATCAGAGCAGAGGGGTGCTACTTGTATGGGCGGGTAATCACCCTTATCCTTGGGAACTCTCGTTGGTAAAATACCTTGCATGTATTTGAGTAGGAACAGAGAATGATTTCATAATTATGGTTTCATTTGAAAATAATGAATATAAATATATGTTGTACTTAAACCTCATGATTTTCACACACTGATTTAATGTATTCCATCCTTACTGAGATGTGTCTCACCCGATAGTTGAATTTCATCTTTTTAGGACCTCCGCGGGATCGAGCTTAGAGAGCTCGGGTTGTTGTAGCATCTTTGATATAGAGGGTATAAACTTTAGTCATAATATTTAGGGTTGTAATATATTTATGTTATCATATATGTTTATGGATGTTTGTTAATACTGGATGTTGGGTTATGTTTTTGAGATGTATATAGATGTAGAAACTCTGGTAAATTATGGAAGAATTGTTATTATTTGTACTGCATAACTGATATAGAGCTACGTACAGGTAAATGAACTCGTGGCACCTAGGCTCCACTAGACAGGTTTGGGGTGTCACCAGGAAGTAATAGAGATATATTTCAAAAACACTTCGGACCCTAGTTTTGAGTTCAGAGCATTCCAGAGACTTCTGGACAGTGAGTGCAAGATGGGCTTTGCACAAAACCATTTCCCAGCAGCCCATCCTTCGCTTCTTCACTTTTTCTCTCTGTGTTACTAAAGAAATTTGATAGAAGGAAAAAAATGCTTCGAAAATTGGAGCGGTAAAGTGGAAGATATGGGGTCGTTTGGCATTTATTAGTTTATTTGTTTATCATGGAGGTGGGTAACTTGATTTTGAGCTTCATTTATACTTATGCAAGTTTTTTTTTCTTGAAATTTTTCTCCTTTTCATTGATTTTTATGGGGTTCTAGTGGGCTGTTATTTAAGGCATTTATTAGCATTTTGTTTTCCTTTTTCACTAAAGTTTTTTATTCCTACTAATTGGCTTTGCCAACTTTTATAAAATTCAACCAATTTTCTTGTTTGACTGGAAAATTCATTTTTGAGCAGAAGAGTTGCTTTCAAGTAGTGTTCGATCGATTACATATTAATCAATATTTGATTGATTGGTTTGAGGTTATCAACAAAAAATATTTGTCGAAGTCACTTCGTTTTTTTTTTTTCCAAGTCACTTCCCCTTGTTCTACATATGCTTTTGCCTGAGTTTGTTTTTTTCCATATACATTTTACATGGTTGTTGTTGCACTTTTGAAGGTTCATGCTGCACCTTTCATTGGATTTTTTTTCCTGTTCTTAAGCAGTTGTATTATGTTCATAACAAATACACAGTATGGGCAACGAGTCTCTATGTAGGTGAAGGGGATTGAACTCTTGAATTTTCCTTTTTTATAGTGACGATTGAGCTCATTGATGTTGGACATGGTTAGGATTTTTTATCCTCTTTTTGTTTAACTTGGCTACATTCAACTTATCTATGTTGAATTTAGTTATAGAAGTCTGCTTTTATGTATGTGTGTTTGTGTGTTGTATATCACAGTTTCAAATATGCGCAAGTGAATTGACTATTTAGAGTGACATTGATTTTTATTGACTGAATCCCAAAGCACATGAAAGAAATCATTGGGTTGGTATTTAAATAGATTCACCTCTTATAGCAATCCAGTGTTTGCAAACAAATATTCGATGAGGTACAATGCATGCATATATGTGTGTTGGGTCCTATGCGGTGCTCTAAACATGCACTCTAATCATGTCGTGATATGCATTTTTTGGTGTTATACATGTTCCAAATGTCACTCACTAAGGACTTGTGTTCAAGTATTAAGTTTTTTTGGAATGAGCAATGACAATTGTTTTACACTCTCTAGTTTAGTTTTTTAAAATAAAAAAATGTTAGAGGAGTGACTGAACCAAAACTTACCTAATCAGCTCCCTCTCCCTAACATATCCTAAACCCCTAACATTCCAACTAATAATCCTCATATCTAAACTCATTTGTGCCCCCTACCTTTACCTTTACTCTTGTGCCTCCCCCTTCACCTCTTCTAAGAGTGTGGATCTCTATCACCTGCCTCACTCCCGGTCTAGTGTACCAACGGACTACTAGTAGTGACTCCTTCCTTTGGAATAAGTTATTATCAATAAATTTAAGCAAGTTTGGAGTGGGAAGAAAACATTTTTGGGACAAGGATCTCTTCCCAGTCAAGTCTTCAAATGGTGAACACCAAACTTTGCTTCTTCAAAAAGCTTCTTAGGATTACCCTCCCCACCCCCTTCATGTTCGCTAAACCAAGAGCATTCTTCTAACTCTACTTGACTAAATCATTTTCAATTTCAAATCGAGGGTTTGCAGGCATATTATTCTCTCCTTCAAACCCATTTTCTACCAATAACTAATCTAATAATAATAATTTTTCAAATTTTCGTATACATCCCCATTTTATCTTTTGATTAAAAAAATATGAGCTTTCACATGTGTAACGCCCCAACCTGGGTCTGCCAGGGAGCACTGCGTCTCTCCTCCTCCACCTGGCCCAAACAACAAGGCGGCGGGCCTTATTAGATTAATGACTGACCTGACAAACCAACACGTGTCCTTTTTAGTGTGTTTTGTCCTCATTAACATACTTCCCGAGAAAACTTCCTAAAAGGTCACCATCCCAAGATTACTCCAAGCCAAGCACGCTTAACCATCAAGTTCTTATGAGAAGGCTCTCAAAAAGAAAGGTGCACCTTGTTGATATGGGTAGTAACATCAAATCCTTTTCTAGCCTTTCTTCCATGGGGTATCACATTCTCCCCCACTTATAGAACGCAATGTCCTCGTTGCGAACCCATATTTCCTAACCCAAGCGATGTGAATCTTATCACACTTTAGGCTGGGTAATTGCTCCTTTGTGACGCCCCAGACTCGCCAAGTGGGGCTCGGGTGCCACGTGTTCCATTTACCTATATATGATACTATAACATCAATTATGCAACGAAAAAATAAACTAACATCCTTTATAACATACCAGAGTTCTATATATATACAATTCAGAAATCATAAATATAATACAACCCAAAATATATCCAAAGTTATACCATCTCTCTCTCTCTCTCTCAACTTCTAGACCAGCCCTGAGCTCACCGAGTTCGATCACGCAGAGGTCCTGAAAAAGATGAAATTAATATCAAGTGAGACACATCTCAGTAAGACGGAATAGATTAATACCAATGTGTGGCTATCATGTGGTTTGTGTACAAAATATAATCATCATTTACAAATTAATCTACAATTATGAAATCGTTCTCTGTCCCTACTCACACACATGCGGCGTATTTTATTGATGAGAGTTTCTCAAGGATTGGGGTGATTACCCGCCCATACAAGTACCACCCATCTGCTCTAATACCTTATGTCACTGAGTATGACTACAATTGATGCTCATCAGTGCACTTACCTTACTCAGTAAGCCCTCAAGTGGATAGTTTATCTCCTATTCACACACATTCAAAAAAGTGTTTATAGGCATAAGTTCCCAAGAACAGGGAAGATTACCCACCCATACAAGTAGCTGCCTTCTATCATAATACGTTAAGCAGCCTAGTATGGCTACATCTGACATTAATCAAGACACTCGCCTTTCTCAACAAGCACTCGGGCGGAGAGTATACTTCACCCCAAATACATATAATACTACAATATATAATACATTTATTACTTTACTTTGCGTCTATTATCTCTATATTATTCATCTTTTCAAGTTCTCATTTTCACACTTCTCAGTATTTCACATCACATAAATCTCACTTCCACATGTCACATTCACATTTCACTTTCTCTGTATTCTCGTCTACATTCATATATTCTATTCTCATTTTATTCACTAGTTAAATTAACAATTATGCATTTAGAATATAGTACATTTGGCTAATGAGTTAACTGCAAAAAGAGTGCAAAGGTGGAAAATTCTCAAAATTGGTAAGGACCAGTCAATTGAACCCTTCAAGGCATAGTTATAGCATAGCCCCAATAGACTGGACCAGAGCCCAGTCGACCGGAACTCTCTGTTTGGCCTTCATAGCCTATCTAGTTACCCCTTAGTTGACCAAACCATAGACTAGGACTTTCTATTTGCACTCCAATCGACCGGACCATTTTCCTAGTCGAACGACCACTTGAATTTGAACCGATTATGAAAGTCCAGTCAACTAGACCAATTCCACAGTTGACCTACTAGTGGAATTTGAACCGTTCATGAAGTGGTATTCTATCAAACCTTTCCCCAGTCAACTAAAAAGAGACAAAAATGCTCCATTTTAATGAAGCATCAGTCAACCAAGACTCTCCCCAGTCAACCAAACCATTGGGATATAAAATTCTTTGCACACACGAAGAGCTCATTTTTCCTCCACTCTTCAAAGAAAAACTCTGTCTTCTCCATTATTTTGGTTCTCTTTTAAATTTTTGCATACCTCCAACCAAATCCTCCACAAAAATCTCCATATTTCATCATTCCTAGAGCAAAGAAGTGCAAATCTATCCAAGATTCTGGAGAAACATTAGGGAAATGGTTCATCTCCATGAACAAAAGGATGTGATACAAAACGCAGTTTCGATCTAAGGATGTATTAATTGGTAAGTGTTGGTCGTACAAGGTTTGATACTCCATTTTCATGCTAGCAAACAAGTAGGATTTAACATGCTTTAGTTGAGTGTTGTGTTTTCTCAGGAATCCATATTGAAGGTACTCATGTAGCATGAGTCAATGACTGATAGTATGGATCAAAGTCTGAAGAACATAAGAGCATGATGATTAAAGAAGATCAACATGAGAGCTCAAAGTTCAGATTATTCTGAGAGATCAGAGATTAGAAATAAAGAAAGTTCAGAGCAAAGAAGATTTTTTGAGAACTTAGGACAAGTATTTGTAAGTACTTTAAGTTTATTCAAGTATGAAGTTTTCATTTTGAAGCTCATTAGAAAAAGAGACTTAGAGACCTTAAGATAATAACTTGGAACATGTTTTCAAAGTTAAAACAAATTTATATTCCAAGTAACAATGATAAAGAAATCAAAAAGTGACTAAGAAAGAAAATTATTCAGTTGACAAACAATTGTGTGTTAATAGACAGACGTCTGACTAAATTAAAGGCTTAAAATTGAAACACAAAAGCCTGACAGACGACTATTAAGGCTCCCACAGATGACTGTCAGTCAAAAGTGAGAAGACTGTGAAAGTTTCACCAAACGATTGTCCACCCTTTATGTTATTGAAAAACTTAAAAGTATGCATAGACAGACGACTGTCATCATATGAATAGACGACTATCACCTTATATTCTGATGATAGATGACTGCCACTCAAGGGACAGGCGACTGTCACCTTTCTGCCTATGATTTTCATAGTTATATTTAATGGACAGACGACTGTCAGGTCTTCACAGTCGTCTACCTCGTGACATTTTTTTGTTTTCCAACGGATATAATTTTTTAAATTCAAATATTTGGAAACTTAAATAAGTTTAATATATGGAAACAAGTCTGAGTATCCTTTTGGGGAACAAGCAAGAAGGTTTTATACATCTATAAATACCCCTAAGACTCATTGATTTCCACACCAAAATCATTAAGAACTCACAATCTGCTGTCATACTCTCTCTCACTTTGAATTTTTGAAAGTGCCTCATATTGCTCTCATCCTT
Organism: Malania oleifera; assembly: GCF_029873635.1. Classification (NCBI taxonomy): domain Eukaryota; kingdom Viridiplantae; phylum Streptophyta; class Magnoliopsida; order Santalales; family Ximeniaceae; genus Malania; species Malania oleifera. Next base: position 63,607,027 of record NC_080417.1, on the reverse strand, counting down.
GCTTAAAATTAAGAGAAGTTCTTGCTGAATCTCACTGGGTTGATCATTGAGTTGCTGGTTCTTTCATTGAAAGATACCTACGGTAATAAGTTTCTAAGAGCTTCATTCTAAAATTCATATTCTGAATTTACTGAAGTGCATTAGTGTTTTAAACTTGTACTAATCAGCTCTTTGAGGAGCAAGTTCTTGTACGTATTGTTTTTCTATCTTTGTAACAGGGCTTGTTGATGATTTGAGTATTGAATCATTGGACCAAACAAAGGGAGATTGTTTGGAGAAGGAGGGCTCTAGCCTTACCCAAGGAGTGCTTGTAATTGTTTTTGTTCCAGCTGATAAAGTAACGGTAATAGTGAATCCTTTGGTGGTTTGGCCAAGGGCGAGGACGTAGGCTGTGTTGAAGTCAAACCTCGTAAAAATCCTTGTGTTCTTCTTTCTCTACTCTACTCTTTATTTTTCAAGGATATAATCTGCGTGGTTGTTTTAAATTTCAATTCTGAATGTTTGGTTGTTAAATAGACCGGAAGGTAACTCATTTTGGATAAATCAGCATTGATTGCAAAAACCGAAAGGGACTACGTTGGTTGATTATCCTTGACCTATTAATATGAAAGTTTATTAAAAAATTGAACATTGGGAAGAAGAAAACTTGTGATACAGGGCTTATATTGAGTGTAGCAAATTTTCACATATATTGTTACTTAAATTGAGAGCTTGATCTTGTTGTGATTGATTGTGATTGTTTCTAAGATTTGCAACTTAAAAGAACTAATTCTAAAGGAACAATTTTTTTAAAAGAAAAAACCAATTCACCCCCCCCCCCCCTCTTGGGAAGCTATTTCTAATTTCAATTGGTATCAAAGCCTAGTTATAGTAATTCCTAACAAGAAACTATAAAAAGCATCAAATGGCAAATATAGGAGTAGCACCCTTTAGTGAAGGCCAATCCTTAACTCGTTTGCCAATCTTTTGTGGACATAATTATACATTTTGGAAAAAGAGAATGCAAATCTATCTCCAACACATGGATTAGAAAGCATGGGAAGTAGTTATGGATGGAGACCTTATTCCCACTAAAATAGTTGATGGAAAACAGATTCCAAAAGAAAAAAGGGATATGATCGATTCAGACTATAAAATGCTTCAAATCAATTCAAGTGCTATAAATGCTTTATACAGTGCCTTAGATGCTAATGAATTTAATAGGGTCATGGCATGTAAGATAGCTAAAGAAACATGGGACAAATTAGAAGTGACATATGAAGGAACTATTGATGTTAGAGACAATAGGATAGACAAGTTAACAAGTGAATATGAAGCATTCAAGATGAATTCTGATGAAACAATATCAAGTATGTACACTAGATTTACCCACATAATAAACTCCTTAAGTGCCTTAGGGAAAACCTATACTACCTACGAAATGATCAGAAAAATCCTAAAAGGCCTTCCCTCAATATGGGAACCAAAGGCTACAGCTATCCCTAAAGGTAGAAACCTTAAGACTACCTCTTTAGATGAACTCATAGGTTCACTTCTTACCTATGAAATGGTCTTAAAAAAAAAGGAATCCTAAACCAAAGCATAAAAAGATCTATTACACTAAAAGCATCTAGCCACAGCTCTAGTGAAGAGGAAAGTGAGGCAAGTGACTTATATCAAGATGAATTAGCATTCATCACTAAGAGACTAGGCAAGTTCTATAGAAGAAATAAGAGATTTCCTAAGAAGTTCAATAAAAAGAAACCTGAAAAAAGAGAGACAAGTAGGAAGGAAAATAAAAGTAGAATGAACCTCCAATATGTTATCATTGCAAGAAATTAAAGCATATCAAACCAGATTGTCTGTTGTTCAAGAAAGACAAGAAGAAAAAGAAGGAAGCTATGAAAGCTACGTGGGATGATTCAAGCTCCAACGAGACAATGAATCAAGTGGACAAGAGATGGCAAGCATATGTTTCATGGTGAATGATGAAGAGGTTTGCCTTAGGATAACAACGTCAACGGATAAATGGTACTTGGACAGCGGGTGCTCAAGGCACATAAATGGTGACAATACCAAGTTCACTACATTAAAACAAAAGGATGGGGGATACGTCACCTTCAGCGATAATGCTAAAGGTAAAATTATTGGCATTGGAAAAATTGGTAAAGAACCTTCACTCACTATAGATAATGTGCTATTAGTAGAAGGATTAAAACATAACCTTTTAAGTATTAGTCAATTAAGTGAAAAATGGTTCGAAATAATCTTTATGAAAGAAAAATGTGTTATCCAAAAACCTAAGAACAAAGAAACTCTGTTTATAGCTCATAGAATAAATAATGTCTATTGCATAAATCTTGAGAACTTAGTAAATCATAATGTAACTTGTTTCACAGCAATGAATGAAATAAGTTGGCTATGGCATAGGAAACTAGGACATGCTGGCATGGACCTATTATCCAAATTATAAAAGAAAAATCTTGCCAAAGGACTACTTAATACAAAATTCATAAAAGAAAAGATATATGATGCATGCCAAAAGGGAAAGCAAGTTAAAACAAGTTTCAAAAAGAAAAAATACATATCTACAAAAAGACCCCTAGAATTGTTGCATCTAGACTTATTTGGTCCAACTAGAACCTCAAGTCTAGGAGGAAAACAATATGCTTTTGTAATAGCGGATGATTATTCAAGATTCACTTGGGTATTATTTCTTGCAAACAAAGATGAAGCCTATGACATGCTTATTACATTATGTAAGAAATTACAAAATGAAAAGGACTATAATATAACAAGCTTTAGGAGTGATCAAGGTAGGGAATTTAAAAACAAAAATGTTGAAAAATTCTGTAATGAATATGGAATAAACCATAATTTTTCCGCACCTAGAACTCCACAACAAAATGGAGTTGTAGAAAGAAAAAATAGAACTCTACAAGAAATGGCGAGAACAATGTTGAATGAAAATAATCTACCTAAATACTTTTGGGCAAAAGCTGTAAATATAGCTTGCTACATTGTAAATAGGGTATCAATAAGATCAAAAATGGAAAAAACACCATATGAACTTTGGAAAGGAAGAAAACCTAATATTTCCTACATTCTTGTATTTAGATGCAAATGTTTTATCCTTAATACAAAAGATGATCGAGGAAAATTTGATGCAAAATCTGATGAAGATATCTTCCTAGGGTACTCTATAAATAGTAAAGCTTATAGTGTTTATAATAAAAGAACCTTTACTATTATGGAATCAATGCACATAACATTTGATGAATCAAACAATCATGACAATAAAAATGAGAATGATGAAAAAGGAGATACTCCGCAAAAAGAAGAAGATCTTGAAATAAAGGAAGAAATCAACAATGAGGCTCCAAATGAAAACCTTATAGAAAATCTAAAGCTTCCTAAAGAATGGAGATATGATAAAAATCACCCAAAAGAACAAATTCTTGGTGAAACATCAGAAGAAATAACCACTAGAGCCTCATTAAAGAATATTTGTAGCCATTGTGCCTTTTTATCTCAAGATGAACCCAAAAATATCGAAGAAGCCTTAAAAGATGACTCTTGAATCATAGCTATGCAAGAGGAACTAAATCAATTTGAAAGAAGTAAAGTATGGAAAATTATACCTAAACCCAAAGACAAGTCAATTAAAGGAACTAAATGGGTGTTTAGAAATAAAAAGGATGAAACTGGAGTAGTTGTAAGAAATAAAACTAGGCTTGTAGCACTTGGTTACATTCAAGAAGAAGGCATTGATTATGAAGAAACCTTTGCCCCTGTAGCAAGAATGGAAGCAATGAGGATGCTTCATGCCTATGCAGCCTATAAAGACTTCAAATTATACCAAATGGATGTAAGAAGTGCATTTCTAAATGGCTATATTAATGAAGAAGTTTATGTTAAACAACCTCCAGGTTTTGAAGACTCTAAAAATCCAAGTCATGTATTTAAGCTAACTAAGGCCCTATATGGATTGAAATAAGCTCCTAGAGCTTGGTATGATAGGCTAAGCAAATTTCTACTCCAAAATAATTTTTCAAGAGGAAAGATAGACAACACTTTATTTATAAAAACCAAAGATAATAATATGCTTATAGTTCAAATTTATGTCGATGATATTATATTTGAAGCTACTCAGGAAGACTTGTGTAATGAATTTGCTACAACTATGCAGAGAAAATTTGAAATGAACATGATGGGAGAATTAAATTACTTTCTAGGTTTTCAAATCAAACAAGCTAAAAATGGAACTTTCATAAATCAAACCAAGTATATTAAAGACATGTGGAAGAAAGTAAACCTATAGGAACTCCCATAAGCACTTCAACTAGTCTAGATAAGGATGAAAAAGGGAAACAAGTTGATATCAAACATTATCGAGGTATGATAGGAAGTTTACTTTACTTAACAGCAAGTAGACTAGATATAATGTTCAGTGTGTGTATATGTGCTAGGTTCCAATCGGCTCCTAAGGAATCACATCAAACAACAGTAAAATGGATCCTTAGATATTTGCTAGGCACACTAGATTTAGGGTTATGGTATCTAAAAGGAACTGATTTCGAAATGATGAGTTATTCAGATGCAGATTATGCATGATGCAAAATAGATACAAAAAGCACTAGTGGGACGTGCCACTTTTTACGACACTCATTAGTTTCATGGTTTTCAAAGAAACAAAATTTCATAGCATTATCTACAGTTAAAGCAGAATACATAGCAACTAGGAGCTGTTGTGCTCAAATTTTATACATGAAACAACAATTAAAGGACTTCAAAATTCAATACCAAACAATCCCCATAAAATGCGATAATAAAAGTACGATAAATATTTCAAAGAATCCGGTATCACATTCAAGAACTAAACGTATTGATATACGTCATCACTTTTTAAGAGATATTGTAGACAAGAAAGAAATAGTTCTTGAATTTGTCAATACTCATGCTCAATTAGCTGATATATTTACCAAACCATTAGCCGAGGATCAATTTATATTTATTCGATGAGAACTAGGCATGTTACATATAAGAGAAGTTAACTAAAAAGGAAGAAGTTCAGTTTGGTCGGGACAGACAACTGCCAGAGAGCTGACAAACGACTGGCAGGCTACTGTCTGTGTAAAAGACAGTAGACAGACAACTGCCAATGAGCTAGCAGATGACTAGCAGGCTACTGTCTATGGACAGATGACTGTCCAATTAGAGACAGACAACTATCTTGCAGCGAGTGATGTACTTTTCACTTAAAAACATGATTTTTAAACCCTATAGACAATTGACCATTCATCTTCCTTCCTCTAAAACATTTTCTCTTCTATTTTCTTTTAGTTCTTTCTCTCCCAAGCTTCACAAAACGATTATCCAACTTCTTACAAATCTAGGGTTTTTGCTTATCAAGATGATTCGTACCAAAACTGTGGGAAAGAAGGACAAAGCTTCTTTGTCTTCTTCAAAGCCTACAAGTAACGATGACATAGAAAAATGGTTGGTCTCTTTTCATGCTAAATCGTTGTATTAGAATCACCTATCTTCTATTGAACCGATGTTCTGTAAGATTTTAGATGTTACTTTCTTTGAAGAAAATTTTCCTGAAATTTTAGACATGTTCAAAGCTATAGGATGTGACAAGTTTATCCTTCATCAAGTAAAAGGGTATTATCTAGATCAGATTAAGATTTTTTACTCTAACTTGGTTAAGAAGGAAGATGAAATTACTTCTGAAATCTATGGTCAGAGGATTACACTTACCCCACAATCATTACGCAAAATTCTTCATATCAAGCATGGGAATTTTAAGTGTACACCAGTTGAGAAACATTGGACCATGGAACAAGGATTTACACCATAAGAAATTCTACCTCTTGTGATGAATGATGCACCCATGTATTTTGTACATCCTCCACCATACAAGCAGCTTAACCTTTAGGCACAAATTCTATATAAGATCATTGCATACAACATAATTTTGAGGTCTAGATCCTTTAATCACGTGTCATATTTTGATTGTTTTGTTATGTGGTGCTTATTAAAACAGGAAAAAACTAGACTTATCCAGTATCATACTGAAGTGGATGGTGATGAAGCTTGAATCTCCTAGAATTGGGTTTTATATGGTGGTATACTTTCCTTAATCTTTGCCCATTTTCAAGTCCCCTATCCAGCTTCAAAAATAGTAAAAAGAACCCATTTTCATGTTTTCTCATCTACTACATTGAAACGAATAGGATACAAAAAGTATACCGAGGGTTGGATGTTCTGAGGCAATAGACCGACAAGACCTGCACTTGAGGCAAGGAGTCCAGCTACTGAAGAAGCTAATATGCCACCTTGGTTTGTTCCATTTTATCAAAATTATACCAGCTTTAGTTCCAAAATAAGAGAAAACTTTTATTCTCTTCAAGATAAACTCTCCACCATTAATGACAAGTATATCTCGTTAGACACTCGTATTGCTAAGATATAACATCATGTCACTAAACATGAAACTGATTCAGATAATGAGGATAGTAAAAATTCTGATGAGGAAGAAGCTGAAACTAACAAAGGTGAAGGAGAAGAAGACGAAGCAGGAGATGATGAAGAGGAGGAAGAGAAGAAGAAGAAATCCAAAGGAAAAGGAATTGCAGAAGACAGTGACACTAATTCTGACATATAGACTTTTGTTGGTGCTTTTGCTATTTTTTATGCTTATATTCTGGATGTATTTTGTTTTTTTTTTGTACAAAATGGGAGAATGTGTAAGCAAAGACTATGAGTCTTTATATGTATTCTAGCTCTGAAAACTTTAAACTTTTGCAATGTTTTGTTCTTAATTTGATGTATTCTAAGTTCTAATATTAATGATAATTCTGAAAACTTTGCAAGTTCTACTCTAAGTATGCTGATTGATAGGGGGAGTATTATGAGTTATCACTTAAGCATAATTCTTAATCAATTGATGTTAATACATTAACACTGGTATCACACATACACAAATTGATATTTGCCCTTGATCATTATATACTCAAATTATATATTTTGATTGATGTCAAAGGGGGAGAAGTGTTTAGCAAAAATCATGAATGATATTGAAGAAATTATTATTGATTCTAATGAATTTTTTTTAAGATGAGCTTATTGAAAGGGGGAGCCTTTTTAAGGCTCACTCAAAAATTTTGCTTCTTGTTTGTCATTATCAAAAAGGGGGAGATTGTTGGCTTTACAAGGTTTGGTACTCCATTTTGTTGCTAACGAACAAGTAGGATTTAACATGCTTTAGTTGAGTGTTGTGTTTTCTCAGGAATCCATATTGAAGGTACTCATGTAGCATGAATCAATGAATGATAGTATGGATCAAAGTCTGAAAAACATAAGAGCATGATGATTAAAGAAGATCAACATGAGAGCTCAAAGTTCAGATTATTCTGAGAGATCAGAGATTAATAACAAAGAAAGTTCAGAGCAAAGAAGATTTTTTGAGAACTTAGGACAAGTCTTTGTAAGTACTTTAAGTTTATTCAAGTATGAAGTTTTCATTTTGAAACTCATTAGACAAAGAGACTTAGAGACCTTAAGATAATACCTTGGAACATATTTTCAAAGTTAAAAAAAATTTATATTCCAAGTAACAATGAGAGAGAAATCAAAAAGTGACTAAGAAAGAAAATTATTCAGTTGACAGACGACTGTGTTAATAGACAGACGACTGTGTTAATAGACAGACAACTGACTAAATTAAAGGCTTAAAATTGAAACACAAAAGCCTAACAGATGACTGTCAAGGCTCCCACAGACGACTATCAGTGAAAAGTGAGAAGACCGTGTAAGTTTCACTAGACGACTGTCCACCCTTTATGTTATTGAAAAACTTAAAAGAATACATAGACAGACGACTGTCATCATACGGATAGACGAGTGTCACCTTATATTCTAATGATAGACGACTGCCACTCAAGGGACATGCGACTGTCACCTTTCTGCCTATAATTTTCATAGTTATATTTAATGGATAGACGACTGCCAAGTCTTCACAGTCATTTGCCTCGTGGCATTTTTCTATTTTCCAAAAGATATAATTTTTTAAATTCAAATATTTGGAAACTCAAATAAGTTTAATATATGGAAACAAGTTTGAGTATCCTTTGGGGAACAAGCAAGAAGGTTTTACACATCTATAAATACCCCTAAGACTCATTGATTTCCACACCAAGATCACTAAGAACTCACAATCTACTGTCATACTCTCTCTCACTCTGAATTTTTGAAAGTGCCTCATATTGCTCTCATCCTTGCCCGAAATTAAGAGAAGTTCTTGGTGAATCTCACTGTGTTGATCATTGAGTTACTGATTCTTTCATTGAAAGATACCCATGGTGATAAGTTTCTAAGAACTTCATTCTAAAATTCATATTCTGAATTTACTGAAGTGCATTAGTGTTTTAAACTTGTACTAATTAGCTCTTTGAAGAGCAAGTTCTTATACGTATTGTTTTTCTATCTCTGTAACAGAGCTTGTTGATGATTTGAGTATTGAATCGTTGGACCAAACAAGGGGATATTGTTTGGAGAAGGCGGGCTCTAGCCGTACCGAAGGAGTGCTTGTAATTGTTTTTGTTCTAGCTGATAAAGGAATGGTAATAGTGAATCCTTTGGCGGTTTGGCCAAGGGCGAGGACGTAGGCTGTGTTGAAGCCAAACCTCGTAAAAGTCCTTGTGTTCTTCTTTCTCTACTCTACTCTTTATTTTTCAAGGATATAATCTGCATGGTTGTTTTAAATTTCAATTCTGAATGTTTGGTTGGTAAATAGGCCGGAAGGTAATTCATTTTGGATAAATCAGCATTGATTGTGGAAACCGAAAGGGACTACATTGGTTGATTATCCTTGACCTATTAATCTGAAATTTTATTTAGAAACTGAACATTGGGAAGTAGAATACTTGTGATACAGGGCTTATATTGAGTACAACAAATTTTCACATATATTGTTACTTAAATTGAGAGTTTAATCTTGTTGTGATTGATTGTGATTGTTTCTAAGATTTGCAACTTAAAAGAACTAATTCTAAAGGAACAATTTTAAAAAAAAAAAAAAACCAATTCACCCGCCCTCTTGGAAAGCTATTCCTAATTTCAGTAAGGTTCTCAACCTTTCTTTCATGGAGCTGTATTTCAAAAATATACTTAGGATGTTTAGATTTCTAGGTTGGTTCAAGTTCATCTACTTTCAGCCTAGGGATGTATACCCAACCCTTGTTAGGTTATTTTATTAGAGCCTAGGATATGATAACAGAGGGCATTACACTCAGGTTCTTGAAGAACCACTTAGGTTAGATGCCAACCTCCTAGTAGAAACCTTTGAAATTGAGCAAGGCGATTTTAACTGTCCTGACCCCTGGACATCGTGAATTAATGAACAGGGCTTCACTATTGAAGCCTTTGTTAACCAGGTCATAGAATACCTTGTAGTGAACCTAAACCATCCCCTAGAGTATAAGACCTTTACCCTAGAGGCTAAGATAATCCATAATTTGATCACATATAATATTTTACCCAAGAGTGCTTCTAGGGTATATATGTCTTATCTAGATTGTCTTATCATATGGTGCTTGATGATGGGAAAGAAGGTTGATTTGCCCAACCTGATCAAAAAGTGGATGTTCATGAAGACCGTTGGGCATACAATTATAATGCCATACGGGGGTATTCTAAACAGAATATTTTTAAGGTTAGGAGTATGCAAAGGGCAATCATTGCTAGTTAGACAAAAGACCACCAACATATTCTCCTCCACCATAGTGAAGCGGATAGGGCATGAGTTAGTGGACAATGTTTGGTTAGCACAAGTCTCACTATAGAGGAGGTTAGGAGAACAGCCTGGTGCTTAACAGGTTTAGCTCCAGTAGCCTACACAACCTTCTAATGCTGAGATAATGGAAGCCATTGAAAGTTTTGTTGTTGACCTTATAGGTCATGCCTAGTTTTGATAATGATAAATACTCATTATATCTAATGGGTGTTTGAGGTTATGTGCAGGAACTCAAATTGGCAAATCATAAGGCACAAAGAGAAAGTGAAGTTGAAGACTTAAGTGTTATGTGTATTGTATTTAATATTTATGCAAAGGGTTTGTAATAGTAACTAGGGCTTTTACTTGTAACAATCACACACATCACATGCATGATCTAATTTGTAAGATCAAACCAAACATCTCTTGAAAATCATAATGACCATAAAAAGACCTTAGGGAACACCCTTCGGTTGACCGACACCGGATTTTTTCGGTGTCTTGAAAAAGGCTTTGAAATGACCCTAGGACACTCACTTATGCATACATATGATTGATCATTTGATTTGGGTGATTGCATGCTTGAAAAATGACAGAAATGTAAAAGTTATGTACTTTCGGTCGACCGACCTACATAGGTCATTTTCTCCTAGTCGATCGAAATCGGTCTGGGTCAACAAGTTGACCACTCTCCGATCGACCGAGCCTCTGCAGCTTATTTGATCCCGGTCGACCGAACCACCTAGGAGTCAACATCTTGGCCTCCCGATCGACCGAGATATTTTTATACTACACCAACCTGGTCGACCAAATCCCCACGTGTGGGATCCAATGGTCTGGTCAACCAACCAGTTTAGTTCATTTTAGTCCTCGTCGACCAAACCTCTGAGAATCAAAAAATCGCCTCTTTCCAGTCGACTGACACCTTAGTTCATTTTTACCCTGGTCGACCAAATCTTGGTAATTTGGAAAATCACCTTAGATATACTCGTCCGGTCGACCGACTCTGAAGTTCATTTTTGGCATGGTCGACCGAACCCTATGAACTTGGGTCGACCAAAAATGTTTCTGGTCAACCCGTGCTCTCAGGTTATTTTGAAAAGTTGCCATATTTAACTATATTAATTACTATAAACGATATTATTCTTTTCTAATAATGCTGATCGTGTCCACAACGAGCATCATTTATAGAATTTACACACGAATTGAAAATATACGATTAAGAAAATTTCTCCAGAGCTTTTTATCTTGCGACTTCGAATATCCATCCACTCATACTTGCCTGCAACTATTCTCTAAACACGTGTAAGTTGATTGAGTGTTTTTCTTGGAAAGGTTTGCTCTCCTTGATTTGTTTGATTGACACGATTTTCTTAAAAGCCAAACCAAAAAGGATTCTTAGGGTACTTTTCTAATAAGTTCATCATAAGAAGACTTTATTTGATCTTCTGAGAATTGCACTCTCATTGCAACATCTTAAGAAGATTGTATTTGTTTTTGGTTGCAAAATATTTTCAAAATACTTTCAAATATCTAGTGTGCTTTGTTTTGATAAATCTTTGAGTAGATATTTGTTTGTGCCATAAAAATTTTTGTGACAAACATTCATTGAGTTATATCTTTTATTGGATACAAAGATTTAAAAATTTTTTCAAACCAAACTTATACAAAGCTTCATATACTTATATATATATTGAGAGAACTTGTTGATTAAAATATAGGAAGTGTGATTGGCATCTTTGTGTGAACACGATTGCTTGAATATCTTGAGATGTTAAGATTGTTAATTTGTTGATACTCTCACACACTCATTACACTGAGAGTAAACATACTTGAGAGTTAAAATATAAGATCACATTGAGCTTACATATTAAATCATATTGTGGTGTATGTGATTGAGCTTATTTGGGTACATATTCGCTTTACATGAAAGCATTCTTATTATACCATTTGATTGTAATTTTGAGCGTTCTAGGCATGGCATGAGGGGGCGGTAATCCAGTCCAGTAAGGATTGTGTAGGTTGAGGTCAGCCCTATGATAATTGGACCTAGTTTTGTATAGGTTCTGCTCCACCCGTTTAAGTGAGCAAGTTATAGTGGTAATCCTTGTGCTTGTTAGCCAAGGCGGGAATGTAGGTAATTGGTCGAACCTCGATAACATTTCTGTGTGTCACCCTTACTTTACTACTTTTTGGTGCATGTGTGTTTGATTAAATTGCTTTGTCTACTTTCTGGTATACATTTACATTACTTGCACTAGATTGACCATAGGGTTGTGAATATACTGGTAGTAGGTGATTGACGTAGTGCTTAAAATTTAAAAATTCCAATTCACCCCCCTCTTGGGATCACGGTAAAGCTAACAATTGGTATCAAAGCCACGTAGCATAGACTTGCTATTAATTTGCAAAAGATCGCATATGGCTCATAGCACTATGACCCCTTTCCCTGAGGGACCAATCCTCCACACGACCTTCTGTTTTCAATTCTGTCAATTACACTTTCTGGAAATAGAGGATGCGTATCTACATTCAGAATTCTGATTGAAAGGTGTGGTGGATTGTCTCTAAGGGAAATTATGTCCCTATGAAAACTGAGGGTACAAATAGGGTTCCTAAGACCGAGGAAGAATACAATGATGACGACATGAAAGCTGTCAGTCATGAATATTTTGTACTGTAGCCTTGATGTTAATAAATTTAATAAAATTATGGCATGCTCTACTGCAAAAGAAATATGGGATAAGTTAGAGGTCACATATGAGGGTACTAGAGATGTGAAAGAGAGGAGGATAAATATGTTGACCAGTGAGTATGAGGCCTTTAGGATGAATGTAGGTAAGTCCATTCAAAGCATGTACACTAGATTCACACACATCATTAACTCACTACATGCATTAGGTAAGACATATCCCATATATGAAATGGTTAGGAAGATCCTTAGAGGCTTGGCTCCTATTTAGGAAGCCAAGGCTACGACCATTGCTGAGGGTAGAGACCTTAACCATGTCTTTAGATGAATTGATAAGTTCTCTTATCACGTATGAATTAGCCATAAATGAGAGACTTAATGAGCATAATAAGGCTAAGAAAGTGACTGCATTGAAAATCTCCACTAACTTATCTAGTGATTGTAGCAAACCTGATTCTGATGACGACATGGCAATGCTAGCTAGAAAGTTTAGCAGATTTTTCAGGAAAAATAGAAAGCCCCACAAAAAGTAAAGAGAGTTTGCGACTGAGAAGGGAGAGTCTAGAAAAACAAAAGAAAAATCAAATGCTCCTATGTGTTAAAACTGCAATAAGGTTAGGCACATCAAACCAGACTGCCCACTGCTAAAAAAGGAAGCTAAGAAAAAGAAGAAAGCCATGAAGGCTAGTACATCATGGGATGAACTTAGCAGCAGCGAATCAAAATCAGACAACAGTGACTCAGTGGTTGCTAATATGTGCTTGATGGCACACGATGATAAGGTATCGTCTTCTAGTTCATCATCTGCATATTATTGAACTAATGATTGTGATTCCGATTGCATGCCTACATTTAGAGAATTACAATTTGATTATATCCGCATATCTAAACTGTTGAGTAAAATAACCAAAGAGAATGATGGTTTGAAAAAGATGTTAGCCTAACAAGGTCTTTCAATCAGTTTTGGTGATAACAAACAAAGGACTATTTAACTTAAAAAGGTTGAGTTTTGTGTTTCAGGAAATATGGATCAAGTGTGGTTTAAGAAAAGTTCAAGTATAGCTCAAGTATGGTTCAAGAGAAGATCAAGTATAAATCAAGTATGGGACAACTACTCAAATGATTCAAAGAGAATCTAATATATTTGAAGCTCAAGCAAATTATTCAAAGAACCTCAAGAGCAAAGCATGAGAGAACTCAAGCATGTCTTATGAAGGCTTAGGAAACATATTTGTAAGTATTTCAAAAGTTAAAATATCATTTGAAATATATTTTGAAGCTTTTTCAAAAGATTATAAAGATTTAAGGACCTATTTAAGTATATTAAATTATGTTTTTATAAAGAAAGATATTTTATAAAACAGTATTTTGATAGCTCAGATGACTGAACTTCAAAGTTTAGATGACTGAAGTAAAGACTTCAGATGACTGAACTTTAAGTTCACACATCGAAAGAATTACTTCAGATGTCTAAAGATTAAGTGTAGACGCCTGAAGAATTTATGGAACAAGACAGAAAGAGGCAGTAGCAGTTTAGACATCTGAACTCATGACTTCAGACATCTGAACCTGAACCTCAGATGTCTGAACCCTGACTTTAGACATCTAACCCTATATCTAGTTCTATTTTAAAGAGGTCTCAGGAACTTCAGACGTCTGACCTCGAATCCTCAGATGTCTGAACATTGTTCAACAGGGAAAATTTTAAAAATCTTATTTTTTAAATTATAGCCGTTTGAAACCCAAATTTTTCTAAATATTTGGGAAATTCTTTATGGAAACTCTTGAAACAAAAACATGTTTTTGAAAGCCTATAAATACATGATTCTTGTAGATCAAAATTATTCCAAGCATTGAAAAACTCTCAAAGCTCTCTTGCTCTCAAAATCTCTTTTGATCAATCTCTTGCAAAGTTGAAAGTATTGTTGTTCTGATATTCTTGTTCATCTAATTTTGAAGATTTACTGATTTCTCATCTAGAGAAAAGGAATTTGGTGAAATCTTTGAAAAGCTTCAAAAGTTTATTTCATTCTTGATATTTTATCTTTTGAAGTACATATTTTTGATTTGTACTAATCTGCTCTTTGTGCGAGCCTTTCTTGTGCACCAGTTTTTGATATTTCTCTTGTACATTTTGGACGATTCTAGGTTGTTGGATCATTGACCAAACAAGGGTACATTGTTTAGAGAAGGTGGGCTCTAGCCTTGACCAAGGAGTGGTTGTAAACAGGTGTTGTTCCACCTAGTAACGGAACTGCTATAGTGGAACCCTTCGGTGTTTTACCAAGGGCGAGGACGTAAGCTGTGTTGAAGCTAAACCTCGTAAAAAATCTTGTGTCTTTCTATCTTTTCTACTTTACATGTTGTACTTATTGTGTTGTATGATTTAAAAGTGCAGGTTGTAGGTTTTAAAGAGAAAGAAACAAAGACTCTTGGTATTTAGAAAGTACGTTTCGATTAACCATTTACGAAAACCCAGAAAGGGAGTACATTGGTTAGTGTGTGGAAATCTTGATCAAGAGAAGTGCATAACTAAGAGCTTATTCAAAGAAGGTGATAAACATTCACGGGGAAATCAACAAAAGCACTAATATTCTTGGTTGTGTGATTGAATTGTTTTGACTTTATTGATTGGCTTGTTCATTTAAATTACAAGTATTCTAAAGTGTGATTATCAGTTATCAATTGTGCTTTCTTAAGTATCTTAAGAAAAAGTTTAAAAATTATCAAAATTTGATTCCAATTCACCCCCTCCCCCCTCCTGGGAAGCTATTCCTAATTTCAAAAGAAATGCGAAAACTTGTCAAAAATGTTGAACATTGAAAAAACCTCTCATGCGTTTATTTTAAAAGAAAAAGATGCTACTATTGTTGAACTTGAGAGAAAACTGGAGGATAACTCCAAAATCATTTTCAAATTCACAGAGGGTAAACACAATTTTGAAAAACTACTTGGTGCCCAAAGAAACTCCTTAAGTAAAGAAGGTCTTGGTTTTAATGGTGTTGAAAATGTGAGACAATCTTATCTTTACCTAGGACATTTTGCACGTGAGTCAAAGTCTTATGTTCCTCCTAAAGATTCTAAGTGTAGAATAAAATGTTTTAAATGTAAACAAATTGGTCACATTCAATTTGATTGTCCACTTAGGAATAAGCATACTAAGATTAAGAAAGTGAGGATAGTTAAGGGAGATCCGGTCATTAACCCCCATGGACCCAACAAAATATGGGGACCAACATCAGTTATTTAGCTAATCTTGCAGGTGTGCCTAAGATCGTCCTCCTCTAAGGACCGATGGTACTTGGATAGCGGGTGCTCACGGCACATGACCGGTGAC
This sequence comes from Malania oleifera, assembly GCF_029873635.1. Taxonomy (NCBI): domain Eukaryota; kingdom Viridiplantae; phylum Streptophyta; class Magnoliopsida; order Santalales; family Ximeniaceae; genus Malania; species Malania oleifera. Next base: position 63,591,241 of record NC_080417.1, on the reverse strand, counting down.
AAAGGAAAATTTACTACAATCATTCCCAAGGATGGAGGCTATGTGACATTTGGGGACAATGCAAAAGGACGCATCATTGGGTTAGGTAAAGTTGGTAAGGATTCATCTCTTACTATTGATAATGTTTTATTGGTTGATGGGCTGAAACATAATCTACTAAGCATAAGTCAGTTGTGTGATATAGGATATAAAGTATCTTTTGAAAATGATAAATGCATATTGGAAAACAAATCAGATCACAAAGTGCTTTTTACTACGAATCACCATGAAAATGTTTATACTACTTCTCTTGATAATTTAGCATCACAACAAGTCACTTGTTTCTCAGCTGTGAATGAAGCCAGTTGGTTATGGCATAGGCACTTAGGACACGCCAGCATGGATTTGTTATCTAAACTTGTTTGAACAGAACTGGTTACGGGCTTGCCTAAAATGTCTTTCGTAAAAGATAAAATTTGTGATGCATGTCAAATGGGTACGCAAACAAAGTCTACCTTCAAGAAAAAGAAACTCATCTCTACTACTAGACCACTTAAGATGCTGCATCTAGATTTGTTTGGTCCTGATAGTTATGGTGCAACCCCAAAAGGGGGGGTGAATTGGGTATTTAAAAATTTGTTACCTAGGTCTACAGATTTTAACAACAGTGTAATTTATCCTAGGGTCAATCTATGCAATCATCAAACAAATATACACGTTCAGTAAATGTAAATTGTGAAAATGTAAAGAACACGCACGATATGTTATCGGGGTTCGGCCAATAGTGCCTACGTCCCCATCTTTGCCACACCAGCACAAGGATTACCACTAAAATGCTCTCTTAAACGGGTGGAGCGGCACCTATACAATCAGGTCAATTCAAGGGGCTGACCTCAACCGACACGCCTTAACAGGATGATGCACCTAACTTTCCTAACCAGGTCTAAGTCAATCCGGGACTATTCAATAAGGCTAGTCTCTCTCTTCAGGCCCATGCCTGGAATACAACCAATGTGTATAAATTGTTTGCACACATAAATGCGCTTCAACACAAGCAAATGTGTGCACTAGTATTGCTCAGTCAATAATGCAAGCATAAATGATATGTAAATATGCTCAGTGCTCTAATGTGTGCTAAAAACTCAATCACGTATATATTTTCAGTCCAAATCTAGAGTGTATATCTAAGCAGGATTTGAAACACACTATTTGAATATCACAAAATCAGATCAGGGTTTCAAATATATAAAAATCCATCCTTTAGACCAAATCATAGGTGAACCATCCCGTGGTGTAGCCACAAGATCCTCCTTGAAAAATCTAGTGAGTCATTCTGCTTTCTTATCCCAGGAAGAACCTAAAAACATTGAAGAAGCCATAGAAGATGAGTATTGGGTAATGTCCATGCAAGAAGAATTAAATCAATTTGAAAGAAACAAAGTGTGGACTCTTGTTCCTAGGCCTAGTGATCATACCATCATTGGAACCAAATGGGTATATAGAAATAAAAAAGATGAAAATGGGATAGTAATTAGAAATAAGGCTAGACTAGTTGCCCAAGGGTATAACCAGCAGGAAGGAATTGATTTTGAAGAAACATATGCTCCTGTTGCTAGGTTAGAAGCTATTCGTATGCTACTTGCCTTTGCGGCTTATAAAAATTTTAAATTATTTCAAATGGATGTTAAAAGCTCTTTTGTGAATGGCTATATTAATGAAGACGTGTATGTAGAACAACCACCTGGTTTTGAAAATCATAAATATCCAGATCATGTCTACCGGTTATCTAAAACCTTGTATGGATTGAAACAAGCTCCTAGAGCTTGGTATGAGAGGTTTAGTGATTTTTTACTAGAAAATGGGTTTACCCATGGTAAGATTGACACTACACTCTTCATCAAATCCAAAAATGATGATATGCTTCTTATTCAAGTCTATGTGGATGATATCATTTTTGGAGCAACTAACGATGAGTTGTGTAATGAGTTTGCCAACTGCATGCAAAGTGAATTTGAAATGAGCATGATGGGTGAACTTAGTTTCTTTTTAGGGTTACAAATTAAGCAAGCTAAATGTGGAACTTTCATATACCAATCTAAATATATGAGGGACTTGCTAAAGAAATTTAATATGGAAGGTGGTAAAATCCTGGGTACACCGATGAATTCTTCCATTAAGCTTGATAAAGATGAGCAAGGAATTCTTGTCAATGAAAAATTGTATCATAGCATGATTGGAAGTATCCTATATCTTACTGCTAGTAGGCCTGATATTATGTTTAGTGTGTGTTTGTGTGCTAGGTTTCAGTCTGCACCTAAGATATCTCATCTAAAAGCTGTTAAATAAATCCTTAGGTATCTTGTTGGGACTATAGAGTTAGGCTTGTGGTATCCTAAGCACACTACTTTTGAGATTGTTAGTTATTCCGATGCTGACTTTTTCGGTAGTAAAATTGATAGAAAAAGCAGCAGAGGCACTTGTCACTATTTAGGTCAATCTCTTGTTTCTTTTTTCTCTAAGAAACAGTATTCAGTTACCTTATCCACAGCCGAAGCAGAATACATTGTGGCTGGAAGTTGTTGTGCTTAAACTCTTTATATGAAACAACAGCTTGTGGACTTTGGATTGCATTATGATACAATATCGATCAAATGTGATAATACTAATGCAATCAACATTTCTAAGAATCTCATTTCACATACACAAACTAAACACGTTGAGATTAGGCACCATTTTCTTTGTGATCATGTGCAAAAAGGATATGTGGCTCTTGAGTTTGTATACACTAATGAAAAATGGGCTGATATATTTACCAAACCACTTCTAGAGGATAGGGTCATACAAGTTAGACGCGAATTAGGTTTGATGCATAGTAGAGAAGCCTCTTAGATATTTCATAACCTGCATATATTTAGAGGGAGCTCTCACATGAAATTTACAAGTCTTAGCAACTAATATTATTGTTGATTTGTCTTCTTACTTGAGACTTTATGCATAATGATTTTTTCTTAAGTGCACATGTCTTATATCTATAGCATAATAATATTGGATGTAATGGATACTATGTATGCCTTGTGATGGTCAATTCCTTTGTTCATGACATGATGTTATTGAAGTTTATGTTTGGCTGTTGGACCATACTGAACTGTTTAAGTAGTTATGGATAAACTGTTAGGATATATAAACTCAAACAGATTATCTTTTATACAGCATTTATTTTGGAAAGTCCGATTTACAAACAAAACTCTGCCGAAATTCTTCAAAATCTTTCCAAAATTTCTACTGTATAGATATGATACTCACCCATTGCCTTAAGCTCTTAATTATTGTAGCCTTTTTGCTATTGCCAAAAGGGGGAGATGGAAATGTAAAAGGCAAAAATAATAATAAGGGTTAAATAAAAATTTAAAAAAAAAAAAGTGACTTATACTTCATGCATATTGATAGGGGGAGCACCTTTAGGCTTAACCCATATTTTTGCTTATTGTATTTGTCATCATCAAAAAGGGGGAGAATATTGACCTTATAGGTAACATCCAGTTTTAATAACGACAAATACTCATTATATCTAATGGTTGTTTGAGGTTATATGCGGGAACTCAAATTGGCATATCATAAGGCACAAAGAGAAAGTGAAGTTGAATACTTAAGTGTTATGTGTATTGTATTTAATATTTATGCAAAGGATTTGTAATAGTAACTAGGGCTTTTACTTGTAACAATCACACACATCACATGCATGATTTGATTTGTAAGCTCAAACCAAACATATCCTAAAAATCATAATGACCATAGAAAGACCTTAGGGAACACCCTTCGGTTGATCGACATAGGATTTTTTCGGTGTCTTGAAAAAGGGTTTGAAATGATCCTAGGACACTCACTCATGCATAGATATGATTGATCATTTGATTTGGGTGATTGCGTGCTTGAAAAATGAAAAAAATGCACAAGTTATGTACTTTCGGTCGACCGACTTACATAGGTCATTTTCTCCTGGTCGACCGAAATCGGTCCGGGTCAACAAGTTGACCATTGTCCGGTTGACCGAGCCTCTGCAGCTCATTTAACCCCGTTCGACCGAACCACCTAGGAGTCAACATTTTGACCTCCCGGTCGACCGAGATATTTTTATACTACACCAACCTGGTCGACCGAATCCCCACGTGTGGGATCCAACGGTCTGGTCGACCGACCAGTCTAATTCATTCTATTCCTAGTCGACCAATCCTAAGAGAATCAAAAAATCGCCTCTTTCTGGTCGACCGAGACCTTAGTTCATTTTTACCCTGGTCGACCGAATCACGGTAATTTGGAAAATCACCTCGAACATACTCGTCCGGTCGACCGACTCTGAAGTTCATTTTTGACCTGGTCGATCAAACCATATGAACTTGGGTTGACCGAAAATGTTTCTGGTCGACCCGTGCTCTCGAGTTATTTTGAAAAGTTGTCATATTTAACTATATTAATTACTATAAACAGTATTATTCTTTTCTAATGATGCTGATCGTGTCCAAAATGAGCATCATTTATGGTATCCCTATATATACCTATTATTTAGAGAAATTACACACAGATTGAAAATATACGATTAAGAAAATTTCTCCAGAGCTTTTTATCTTGAAATTTCAAATATCCATCCACTCATACTTACCTGCAACTATTGTCTAAACACGCTATAAGTCGATTGAGTGTTTTTCTTGGAAAGGTTTGCTCTCCTTGATTTTTTTGATTGACACAGTTTTCTTAAGAGCTAAACCAAAAAGGATTCTTAGGGAACTTTTCTAATAAGTTCATCATTAGAAGACTTTATTTGATCTTCTGAGAATTGCACTTTCATTGCAACATCTTAAGAAGATTGTGTTTGTTTTTGGTTGCAAAATATTTTCAAATATCTAGTGTGCTTTGTTTTGATAAATCTTTGAGTAGATATTTGTTTGTGTGATAAAAATCTTTGTGACAAACATTCATTGAGTTATATCTTTTATTGGATACAAAGATTTAAACCTTTTTGCAAACCAAACTTATACAAAGCTTCATATACTTATATATATATATATATATTGAGAGAACTTGTTGACTAAAATATATGAAGTGTGATTGGCATTTTTGTGTGAACATGATTGCTTGAATATCTTGAGATGCTAAGATTGTTTGTTGATACTCTCACACACTTATTACACTGATAGTAAACATACTTGAGAGTTAAAATAAGAGATCACATCGAGCTTACATATTAAATCATATTATGGTGTATGTGATTAAGCTTATTTGGGTACATATTTGCTTTACATGAAAGAATTTTGATTGTACCATTTGGTTGTAATTTTGAGCGTTCCAAGCTTGGCTTGAGGGGGTGGTAATCCAGCCTGGTAAGGATTGTGTAGGTTGAGGTCAGCCCTGTGATAGTTTGACCTGGTTTTGTATAGATGCCGCTCCACCCGTTTAATTGAGCAAGTTATAGTGGTAATCCTTGTGTTTGTTAGCCAATGCGGGGACGTAGGCAATTGGTTGAACCTCGATAATATTTCTCTATGTCACCCTTACTTTACTGATTTTTGGTGCATGTATGTTTGATTAAATTTCTTTATCTACTTTCTGGTATACATTTACATTACTTGCACTAGATTGACCATAGGGTTGTGAATATACTAGTATTAGGTGATTGACCTAGAGCTTAAAAATTTAAAATACCAATTCACCCCCACCCTCTTGGGATCACAATAAAGCTAACACTTGCTAAGTCTTTCAGTGAGTTCATGGAATCTACAGACACTCAACTTACCTCGATCCAGAATTAGTTTAGGGAACTTACGGTTTCTACAGAAAACAGATTCGTCGACATTTAGAATGACTTTATTGAACTGCAAGGTATCGTGCAATCCAACTTCAATGTTATTAATGACCACTTCAATAATCTAGAAGGGAAACACCCAATGGATATCAGTGGTCATGAAGTAGGGTCATTTGATGGAGGGTACGACGATGGTGAGGGCTGCATATCTTAAGGGAGCAACTTTTGTATGTTTATTTTCATTTGATAAACATTTTTATTTTTGGTCTATAATTATAAATATTCACTTGATTATCCACTTTTTATTTTTATCTTTTGTGAGAATTGCACATTAATATCCATATCTTGCTACATAGTTAAATTCATTTGATGGATGGATATTTTATAGCATGAATTGTTTTTGAGTTTTACTGAATAGTTGAAAACCATCTACATGGTTGATGCAGAATGCATGCTATAGAAGTGTTTAAGGCATTTGCATGCTGATTATACTAAATACCATCAGCATGGCTGATGCAGACCTTGCGAATTGCATGCTAGTAGCTAATCTAGGTTGTTGCATGTTTGGAATGAACGCCATCTGCATAGCTAATGCAGATTTGTAAATTGAATGTTGTAGAAACAACCAGGCTTTTGATGCATGCCCTTGTGAACTGCTTAATGGAAAAATGAACTACTTACAAATGGCATGTTACCCAAATTTTTATAGATTTTTCCTAGAATGCTCTAAATTATACAAACATTCTATGTTCTTAGGAAAATCTAGTTCATGGACACCATTTGGTTTAAAGCCTATATTATGAACTTTATTTAGGGCCTAAATGGCTAATCATGTTGTTTTAAATTCAATATCACATATTTGATTAAAGTCCATAAATTGTGAGAAAATGCATAACATAGGGGAAGTTTTCATTTCACACTCACTTATAGAGTTATTGAAACCCAACAACATAGTTATTGCATAATAATTTGATATAGCCTTGGTTGGCTATCGTAGACTAAATGGAATGCAATATGCAGATAACTCTATGCTAAATGAATATATATGCTCAACTTTTGTATGCATGAAAACAAACAAGAGAGCATGAGCTTTAATTTAATAGAAAATGCCTTAATTTAACTATATTGTGGATTCAAATGAAGCATATGTTTATTGTTTTTGTTTTTTGAGTCCTGAGGCTCTTCTGAATATCATGAATATCATATCCTACTTTTATGTATCATAATTTGATATGGATTGTTCTTGGGTTTTATGAACACTTTGTAGGACTTAAATTGTTTTCCTATGCATGTGTGTTCTATATAAATGGTTTTACTGGTTGGATAAAATGGCTTAATCCATGTCCAGTAAAATTATTTTAAAGACCTAAACCAGTTGCTTATATTGATTGGCATATTTCACCAATTATTTGCATCTAAGCTAGTACTCAGATAAAAAGGGGGAGCTTTTGAACTTCAATTCAATTTTTTTACGCTCACCCATCCTTTGGCTTAGATTTCTTTTAAAAGCTTACCGTGACATGTATGTTTAAGCCTAATGATGTCTTTGCTCACATAAATTTTAAATGATAACTGGTGCTTAGGTACAATTATTCCAAGCCTAAGCCATATTGTTGACCTTGTTGATCATATCCCGTTTTGATCATGACAAATACCCTGATATTTAATGGTTGATGAGTTTTTGTGCAAGACTACTCAGAAGTATCATTTGGGGCAAGCACATGAGCTTAAATAAGACAAAGACTCAAAATGTTTATTCATTGTAATTTATATTTATCATTTTGGATCTACAATAGTAAGATAGGAAAATGGTCTGTAATAATTAATGTCTTACTCACATGGTAGGATAGATGAGCTCAAGACCATAGATGGACCTTAGGGAACACCCTTCGATCGACCGAAGCTGAATTTTTTTGGTGTCCTAAAGAAGACTTAAAATGACCCAAGTGTTGACCTTATAGGTCATGCCCTGGTTTTGATAATGACAAATACTCTTGTATTTAATGAATATCTAGTTCATGTGGAGGTCTACATTAGAAAACACATTGACGGCACGTGAAAGCTTGAAGTGGTTCATATTTTTAATTATAATATAACTCATTTGTGAAAATTGGTCTGTAATAGTAAGTAGGGTTGTGGTTTGTAATAAGCTCACACACATCACATGTATGATTTATTACGTAAGCTTAAAACAAACCGTAAATAAGAAATGACCTTAGAAAGACCTTAGGGTTTTCCCTTCGGTTGACCGACATCGGACTTTTTTGGTGTCTTAATTTTGGACATAAATGACCCTAGGATACTCACCTCTACACTTGCATGTATTAGGCACTTGATTAGGGTTTGTATGCTTCAAAACGAGACTGAAATGCACACTTGGTGCACTTTCGGTCGACCGGCCAACACAGTTCATTTTGTCCCGGTCAACCGAAACCTCTTTGGGTCAACATTTTGACCATCTGGTGGACCGACCCAATTTTGTACTCCAACTACCTGGTCGACCAAGGGTCCTCACGAGAAATTCCAACGGTCTAGTCAACCGAAGCAGCCAGTTCAAAAAGGCCCGATCAATCGAACCTCGAAGATTTGAAAAATCGTCTTCTCCTGGTCGACCGAGCCTTTAGTTCAAAATCCCCCTAGTCGATCCAACCATATTAGATCTGGTCGACCGAAACATTTCTAGTCGAATGGACCTCTCAGGTTGCTCCTAATTTTTTACTGCAGTTAAATTTTTTAAATAGGATTAAAATGTTTTAAACATCATTAAACTTTTCTAACAATCCCTAATAGGTCCCTAACGGTCAAAAATCATAGTGTATCTATATATACCCCTTCATTTGGGAAAATAAGGACTTGATTAGCATTTAAAAATCCAAATATTTTCTCTCAAGAAAAACTCTCACTACTACTCCTACTTTCTCAAAAACCACTCATACTTACTCTCTTCCATTGCCAAAAGACCTTTGTAAGTTGATTGAGTGGTTGTGTTGATCGGCTTGCTCTCGTTCTTTGAATATTTGAATCGATTTTCTCAAGGGCATTACCTAAGGATTCTTAGGGGGCTTTTCTCATTAGCCTATCCTAAGAAGACCTTGCTAAACTTCAAAGTGTTGTATTCTCATTGCAACATCTTAGGAAGTTTGTATTTGTTTGTGGCTTGCGAAATATTTTCAAAATCATTTGCAAATATCTATTGTGCTTTATCTTGAAAACCATTTGAAGAGATATTTTTTTTTAAGGTGAAACATCTTTGTTGAAATATTTATTCACTCTCATATTATTTGCTGAACACAAAGATTATACATTTTGCAATCCAAGCACAAACATATTCACGTGATTAAGATATTCTGCTGATTGATATTCTTGAGGCTTGCTTGATATTCTGTGTGAACATGATTGATTGAATATTTTGAAATACACAGATTGTTGTTGACACTGTCATGTACGTATTACACTGATAGAAAATATATTTTAGAGTTTGAATATTTAGACCACACTGAGCTTACATTTTAAATCATATTGTGGTGTATGTAATTGCGTGTATCTGGGTACACATCTGCTTTACTTGAAAGCATATTCATTGTACCATTTGATTGTATATTTGAGTGATTCCAGACATGGCCTGAGGAGGCAGTAATCCAAACCAGTAAGGATTGGTGTAAAGGTTGAGGTCAGCCCTGTGCTAATTGACCTGGTTTGTATAGGTGTCACTCCACCTGTTTAAGTGAGCAAGTTAGTGTGATAATCCTTATGCTAGTTAGCCAAGGCGGGGACATAGGCAGTTGGCCAAACCTCGATAACATATCTATGTGTCACCTTCTTTATTACTGCTTTTTGGTGCTTGTATGATTGATTAAACTGCTTTAGTTAATTTCTAATATATTTATATTACTTGCACTAGATTGACCATAGGGTTGTGAACATACTGCTGTTAGGAGGAATACCTAGGGATTAAATTTTAAAAATACCAATTCACCCCCCCCTTTTGGGATCACGGTAAAGCTAACACCTAGGACACTCATACACCCGTGTGCGCGCGCACACACACATATATATATGGTTATATGGAAAGGGTGATCACATAATCAAATTGAACCAAAATGTATAAAAAATACATGTTCGGTCGACCATACTTGAAAGTACAATATTTCTCAGTCGATCGAACCAGGACCAAGTCAACACTTTGACCACTACCTGGTCGACTGAGCCATGCCAATTCATTCTCACCCGGTCGATCGAACTCCCTCAGAGTCAACTATTTGACCATACGGTTGACCGAACCCAAAACATATGCTAATGCGTTGGTCAACCAAGTTCCCACGTGTGAAAATCCAATGCTATGATCGACCGAACTACCTAGTTCAAAACCTCCCGGTCGACCGAACCGCACAGTAAAGAAAAATTGCCTTGGAACCCTGGTATCTGATCGATTGAACTTCTAGTTCAATTTGTGCTGGTCGACCGAACTTGCACAACTTGGTCAACCGAACCTTGCTTCGGTCGACCGATGCTCTCGGGTTGCCCCAATATTTTTACTGTGGTTAAAATATTTAAACAGGATTAATTGTGTTAAAATGTTTTTAAATAATCCTAATAATACCCTACATGTCTTGAACGGTTATACTTATTGGGAACTCTATATATACCCCTTTATTTGCAAAATTTAGTAAGAGATTAGCAAATATAATTAGAAAATATCCTCTAAATCTAAAAAAGTCTATTTTTCATATTCAAGCTTTATACTCCCATTCTTATTCATCCATATTGAAAATACCACTTAGTAAGAGTGCTCTTGTATTCATCTCACCAAGCTTAAACTCTCACTTGCTTGTTCTGATTTAGATTTATTTTTCATAGAGAGTAAGCTTCTAGTTTTTCTAGGGGGCTTCATAAAGAAGCCTTCCGTAGAAAAACTTCTTAGAGCTTCTGAGTTTTTCATTTTCATTGCAATATTCAAGAGTTCATATTGTATTTTGATTGCTAAAATATTTTATATATCATTTTCAAAAATATCTCTTGTGCTTATCTTTGAGATATTTGCTTGAGTGCTAAAAGATCTTTGTTGCTATACCTTTTGATTAAGATTATCATTTCATTACAAAGATCAAATAAATACTTTACAAACCATTGTTTGAATATCTCTTGTGGTTTATATTGAGAAAAATTATTTGTTGAGATATTTGAAGCATGCTTGTGATCATTGTTTGTGCATTGTGATTAAAATCATTATTTGACACAAAGATCACATCATTTACACTCTCATGCATTGATTGCAATATTTGAATAAATATTTGTGAGTAGACACTTAGACTACACTAAGCTTATCAAATCCTATCTCTTGGTAGTGCATTGATTATACTGTGCATATTGTAGTATATATTTGCTTAGTTGTGAAGCACATTTGTTGTACATAAATTTTATTGAGAAATCTGTTGTATTCCAGGTGTGGCCTGAGGGGGCGGTAATCCAACCCAGAAGGATTGTGTAGGTTGAGGTCAGCCCTATGTTAATTGACCTTGTTGTTTAGGTGTCGCTCTTCCCATTAGTGGTAATCCTTGTGCTTGTTAGCCAAGGCAAGGATGTAGGCAATTTGCCAAACCTCGATAACATTTCTGGGTGTCGTCTGCTTTACTACTTTATTGTGCATGCTTCGTTAAATTTCTATTGTAATTTAAATTACGTTGTATATTTACATTGATTTATTTTACTTGCACTAGATTAACCTTAGGCTTGTGTAATGCTGTTGTTAGTGGATTGACCTAGGAATAAAATTTTTAAATACCAATTCACCCCCCTCTTGGGATTGCACCAAAGCTAATAATTGGTATCAAAACCTCGTAACTTTGATTTAGACGTCATTTAGTTAAAAGATCATGATGACTCGTGTTAGTGCATCCCCTTCATGTGAGGGAAGATTGGTCACACACCCAGTAGTATTCTGTGGTGATAATTATGCTATATGTAAATTTAGAATAACTGTGTATGTGAAAGCTTTGAATTGGAAATTCTAGAAAGTCATTGATCAGGGTGATAGTGTGCCTGTGAAATCCATTGGTTGTAATAGTGTTCCTAAATCAGAGTATGAATTGAATGATCATGATAGGAACTTAGTGCAGGTAAATTTTGATGCCATGAACACTTTGTTGCATGCTTTAGATTATAATGTTCTTTGGGAGGTTATGGCATGCAATAGTGCTAAGGAGATATGGGAGGAACTTGAAAGGAGATATGGAGCAACTACGTAGGGAAAGGCGATCACTCCTTGTGATTCAAGATCTACGGATCTTGAAGGAGGTAAACCGTGCTTCATAGCTCCAACTGACGATGAGGTAAACTCATCTCCTTCTGTGTTATTAGATAATCCCGGTAATGATTCATGTGATGATTTGAATGATGCATCTGATTTTGAATCATGACATAGTAGTGATAGTGAGAGCATGACTACTTGTGAAGAGTTGCAAATTGAATATGTTAGTCACTTGTTAAAGCTACCAAAAGATATACTACTTTGAAGAACAAGTATGAGGCATGTGAGAAAGAATGTGAATCAAAAGTTCTTTTTGAAAGGGAATTTTTTTTTTAAATCAAAGAGTTAGTAAGCAAGAATGAGAAATTAGAAAAAGAATTGAATGCAATAAGATCTCAAACTTCAAATGATAATAATAAAGATCTTCTTATTGCAGAAGTTGAATGCAAAGCAAACAATATGACTAAAGAATTTATGAGACTTCGGAATATTTGCAAAGGTCTAGAGAACTTGAAAATTCAAGATCTAAAAAAGAAAATAGAAGACCAGTCTAAGATCATCCATACATTCACCAGAGGTAAAGAAAATTTTGACAAACTCTTAGGTTCACAAAAGATGTCCTTAGATAAAGAAGGTATAGGTTCTAATGGAATTGAAAATAGGAAAAGGAAGAACCTATACATGGGGTACTTTGTAAAAGAATCGAAACACTATGTTAGTACCTCTTCCAGTCCATACACTCACACCACATGTGTCTTATGTAAAAAAGAAGGGGCACGTAAAATTTGATTGCCCATTTAAAAGAAAAGGTGTGAAACGCAAACGAGTATGGAAAGTCAAAGAATCACCGACTCCTAACCCATCAAGAATAAAAGATAGAAAAATGGTATGGGTTGTTAAGAAAAAAAATCCCTTGAAATTCAAGGAAGAATTTACTCAAACAAGAATTACATAATCACATAATTCTTCCTTAGCATTTAGGATTAGCCATAAGGGGTAGTGTTGACTAAAGGTCTAGGAAGTGGTTCGGGCTAAAAATGTAAAATCTTAGTATGTGTCCACTATTTAAAACTTTACATACTAAGTATTTTGAAAAATCAGGCCATTGCAAATCCAAGTATATAACCAATCTGAACTTAATGCTTATATTCATTGGTTAAAATATGAAACCATTGGCTACAACTTAATTAAAATCCACTTCCAGATGGACAAAAGCATCCTTGTTGGGTATAAAATTCTTAATGCTTAATCCGTGATTGAAGTCTTATGTTAAGCATACTCTGTCCATTGCACAAGTTTTGAGTTGTAGGAAATGAATTATTCCAGTTTAACATCTTATCCTAAACTCATATTGAAAGCCTGAAATGTCTAATAAATTTATTTTGTCATCACTCTAGGCTTGAAGCACTATTGATCATAAATTCCATATATTTTTGGTGCTTATTAAAAGACATCCTTCCATAATCAAAATTAGAGACAACCACTAAGGGATTCTAGCTTCACTGATTAATCAAAATATTCCTTTTTGTGCTTAAAATATAAAAATCTTCTAATTTTGGTTCACCGTATCCTCCATAGGGAATCTTTACCAACCACAATCACATTCGGTAAAGTTTTCATCCTATTCCTTGGTTCATATCCTTACTCAAAATAGTGATCATACTTAAAGGATACTTTCCAATCACCAAAAAGCTACAGTCAAAATTCATATACTTTAGAGCTCTTTGCTAAAACAGTTAGGACAATATCTTTAGACTTCCTATCTAGAAAAATGTCATGCCTATGTTAAATACTCTTCTGAACATAATAGAAATTTACTTATTAAGAGTATTCAATTCTCCTCTGAGCTTTCAAACTTTAAATCAAATCCTTTAGTGCTTCAGCTTTGTGAATTAAGTTAAATGGCTAAAATGATTAATATAGGTTTTAATCTAGATGATAGAACAAAATTCAAAGAAACCTATGCATGAACCTTAACATTCAAATCCATTTGAACTTAGGCCTCTCACGTATTGTAAATTATAAGAAAAGAGGCAAATATAGGCTTAGAACTCTTAAAGAAATATACAATTGTGACTTTTTGGTCCGTTAATCCTAAGAACTCAAAGCCAAGCATATATCATTAAAAATCTAGATCTCTTGGCTAAATGATTTGAAAAATAAGAAAAAGACATTAAATGAGTCGAGTGCATAATTAAGGGGGAGTATTCATCTTTCATATCTATACTCATTAAAATGCTCTCAATTTTTATCTATGCTTATATGTCTGTATGCTCCTGTGAGAACAACTCTGCAGTAATCTCATAACTATCCATTGTTAGTTATTGGTCATGTCATATGTTGGATAGTTCATTTCTTTTATGAGTTGTTGATTGAACTACTGGAAAGCATGCTTGTGTTGAAAGCCTCCTGCATGGCGGATGCAGTAATATAATTTGCATGCTAGTTGTGGATATTAGGTTGTTGCTTACTTTATATAATTTATCTATTGAAAACAACCCACTATCAGGTACAGGTTTTATGGAAAAATGTCCTATATACAAACGGCATGCTGCCGAAATTTCGTTAGAATTTTCTTATATAAAACCTTGTGTTAAAGATGATTATGATAAAATTAACGTTAAAATATTTTTGAAAGGATGAGTGAAAACAATTTGAAAATTAAGTTTTAACCTTGCATAATCATTAGGTAGTTAGGAGAGATGAGCGCCTTTCCTATAGAAAGAACTTATAGGACTCACATGCATCACTATCATTTATTGAAATATTGAGGCTCTTATGATACCCCTGAATATTATATGCTGCACATAAAGTTCTATGATTTGATACGTAATGTTCTTGGGTCATGAATTGCATAGAATGCCTTAATATCTATTTCCGATGCAATTGTTGTCTATAGGGATGAGTATACTGATTAGAGATAAGTTAATAAATATCCAGTATAGTTGTTGAAGAATGGTTCTTGTGCTCACTTATACTTTGGCATACAATCCCTTGCAAAGTATAAGTAATTTATTGTATCTAAGCAATAATTCAAATTGATAGGGGTAGCATCTAAAATTAAAATGCCTATCATATTATGCTCACAAACATTTAAGGCTTAGATATGTTTTAAATATAGTGTGGCATGTGCTTAAATGAAATGATCTTTGTGAAAATCTTAAGTTGATATTTATTTCTTTGCCACACATTGTCTATGTTTGCCATATGATCTTGCATGTGATTATTAAATCTTTAGGATCATCATGGTTGTGATTTCTATTTATATTCTTGTATGTGCTTGATTGAAAAACTAGAAAATTGGTGTTTGCATGTTTTAAATTAAAGCTTCTTTTTAACCAAGCAACCCCCCAGTACTTTTTACAAATATCAAGGGGGATATATATATATATATATATATATATATATATACACATATATTTTTATTGTAATACTTTATGGAAAAAACTATTTTCAAACTCAAAATTTTTCTCTTGCCTCATTATTATTATTATTATTATTATTATTATTATTATTATATACATATAAGTTATAAAATTGCATAACTGGTTCGGTAATTTCACAAAAAAATGCATGCGAAGTAGTAAAACTGTGTTTATGCTCAAACCTTCTTTTTGGTATCATATACCGTGTGCTTTTAACTCAAATCTTTCACGGGTCTTATGATTTGTGTCGATTGAAATGGTTTGTACATATCTATGGTCTAATTCTATTTTTCGTGTCATTTAAATGATCAGTTGTATTGTTTATGTGCTAAATTGCTGAAGCTATCTTTGTCATTCATTGTGCATTACATGACTATTCTATCTCTTGAATGACTAAAAGTTATACTTCTATTTCATGTTTTGAGAATACTAGACTGTTTGAGTAAGTAGTTGTGGATGTATTGTCAATATATTACTCAATCAGGTCACTTGTTTACAGAGATTTTTTGGAAATGGTCTATTTTCAAACGACATGTTGCTGAATTTCTACAAACCTTTTCCCAAACATTTCCTGTATTCAAATGATTATTTGTCTATATGCTTAAATGTTTATTTAGACCCTTTTTGTTGTTATCAAAAGGGGGAGAAGTAGGCAAGTATTTGTCATCATCAAAAAGGGGGGAGATTGTTGACCTTATTGGTCATATCCCATTTTGATTATGACAAGACTCTAATATTTAATGGTTGTTAATTACAATGAATAAACATTTTTTAATTAATATTTATCATTTTGGGTGTGTAATAGTAAGATAGGAAAATGGTCTATAATAATTAATGTCTTACCTGCATGGTAGGATGGATAAGCTCAAAACCATAGATGGACCTTAGGGAACACCCTATGGTCGACCGACGCCAAATTTTTTCAGTGTCCTAAAGAAGACCCAGAATGACCCTAGGACACTCACACACACACATATATATGGTTATATGGAAAGGGTGATCACATAATCGAATTGAACTGAAATGTATGAAAAATACATGTTCGGTCGCTCGTACTTGAAAGTACAATATCTCTTGGTCGACCGAATCGAGACCGGGTCAACATTTTGACCACTGCCCGATTGACCAAGCCATGCCAGTTCATTCTCACCTGGTCGACCGAACTCCCTCAGAGTCAACCGTTCGACCATACGATCGAACGAGCCCAAAATGTAAGCCAACGCCCTGCTCGACCGAGTTCCAACGTGTGAAAATCCAACACTATGGTTGACTGAACTACCTAGTTCAAAACCTCCCAATCGATCAAACCGCGCAGTAAAGAAAAATCGCCTTAGAACCCTAGTATCCAGTCAACCAAACTTCTAGTTCAATTTATGCCCGGTCGACCAAACTTGCACAACTCGATCAACCGAACCTTGCTTTTGTCGACCGGTGTTCTCGGGTTGTCCAAATATTTTTACCGTGGTTAAAATATTTAAATAGGGTTAATTGTTTTAAAATGATTTTAAACATTCCTAATAATACCCTGCATGTCCTGAATGGTTATATTTTTGGGGAACTCTATGTATACCCCTTCATTTACAAAAATTAGTAAGAGATTAGCAATTATAATTAACAAATATCCTCTAAATCTCAAAAAGGCTATTTTTCATATTTAAGCTTTATATTCCCATTCTTACTCATCCATGTTGCAAATACCACTTAGTAAGAGTTCTTTTGTGTTCATCTCACCAACCTTAAACTCTCACTTGCTTGTTCTGATTAAGATTCATTTTTCATAGAGAGTAAGCTTCTAGTTTTTCCAGGCGGCTTCGTAAATAAGCCTTCCGTAGAAAAACTTCTTAGAGCTTCTGAGCTTTGCATTTTCATTGCAATACTCAAGAGTTCATATTGTGTTTTGATTGCTAAAATATTTTGTACATCATTTTCAAAAATATCTCTTGGGCTTATCTTTGTGAAATTTATTTTGAGATATTTTCTTGAGTGCTAAAAGATCTTTGTTGTTATACCTTTTGATTAAGATTATCATTTTATTACAAGAATCAAATAAATACTTTACAAACCATTGTTTGAATATCTCTTCTGGTTTATATTGAGAAAAATTATTTGTTGAGATATTAGAAGTGTGCTTGTGATCTTTGTTTATGCATTGTGATTGAAATCATTATTTGACACAAAGATCATATCATTTACACTCTCACGCACTGATTGTAATATTTGCAAAAATATTTGAGAGTAGACACTTAGACTATACTGAGCTTATCAAATCCTATCTCTTGGTAGTGCATTGATTATACTGTGCGTATTGTAGTACATATAAGCTTAGTTGTGAAGCACATTTGTTGTACACAAATTTATGACCAAAATATTTCTATATAGCTCCAAATTAGTTTATCTTTGTATCAAAATAAAGGTAAGAGAAAATCCTACAACTGTCATGTTGAACAATGTTTAAAATAATGAGGTTTTGATAGAGAAAAATGCACCTCAATGCGGATGTATAAAAATTAACAGTACTTGGAAAATCCTCTTTTTGGTGCTTTTCATTCGAAAAATGATTCTAACCTTTTTGAAATAATTTTTGACCTTATAAAAATATTTTTCAAGTATTTTGAAAGGTATCTAGGTCTAAGTAATTAACCTAAGAGATTCATGCATCCATATTGAAATTATTCGAAGTACTTACATGAAATTTCCATAAGATTCTAAATCCTTCATCTCTTGAAATCTTCATGTATGTCCATGCTTGAGTCCATCATTTCTTCAAGCTTTCATATCAAGTTCATCCTCTCATAGTCATCAAGTTTTAATATATCATCCATGCCTTTAAGTATTCTTTAAGCTTCATATGATCATGTTCCTTTGAAATATAAGCTTCAATTGATCCTTGTGAGTACTTGACCTTGCTTTCACACATGTGAGATCTGATATATCATCACTCATCCAAAGATGTTAAGTTTCACTTGTTTATTAGCATCAAAATAGGATGCCTTGTAAGGCCAACAATCTCCCCCTTTTTCTATGATGACAAATAAGGAGCAAAAATATGAGTACGCCTTAATACATCTTCAACATATTTATAAAGATCAAGATTACTATCAACACCAATTTTAAGATCATTCAATATCATGCATATCAATACCAATTTCAAGGTCATTCAATGTCATGTAGTTCTCCCCTTTATCAAATACTTCTCTTCCTTTTGAAATATAATTCATGTTTCAAAATTTCAAAATATTTCAATACCAAACTCAATTTTCAATTTTTGCTCAAAACTTCTCCCCCTTTTGACATCAATCAAAAAGGTAGGATATAAACAAAATAAATCATATTTTTGAGCATATGAATATCAATCATGCATATCAAGTATATGATACTAATTTAGATTTTCATTAATTCTAATTCCAATTGAACTTTTGAATTTTTAATACCAAACTCAGATTGAAAATTTATGATACCAATAAAAAAATAATTCATGATACCAAAAAAAAATTAGGGAGAAACAAAATACAAGTTATGAGTGATAATACTCCTCCTGAATTTAATACATTCAGATTTGATACCAATTATGCTTTCTAAATGTATCGTTTATGTTTCAAACATTTTATGTATATGCTCATAGATATCAAATATCAATATCATAGCAATGTCATAATTTACTCATGGATATAATTATACTTGTCATGCTCAAATACCAATTTATATATTCATGGATACTAATACACTTTATAGATACCAATGTTAATGTCACATTACGCACAACTCATGAATACTCTATTAGTTAGATTCAAATTTATCCATTTATTCATGTGATCCATTATAAGCATACATGGCCAAGAATTTATCAATTCATATCAAAATTCATGTTTCTAAATCATGTTTCATAACTTTATGCTCAAATTTTCAAAATGTAGTGAGCCAATAATTATCAATATTCTCATTGTCTTTAAATATTTCAAGATACCAAATTTAAGATGTACACATGTATCATATTGCATTCATATAAGCATGGAGTAAATCACATCATGTGCTTTTTTCTTAGATTGTTCTTATGTTGCTTAAGTATTTTATTTCAAACTTGTTTAACAATTTTTCTTTCAGTGAGTCGGCTGAGCTTCTATCCAGTCGGCTGACCTATACTTTCTCTTTAAAGGTTTTGTTCAGTCAGTCGGCTGATTGTATGGTCAGTCGGCTAACAATTCTTCTACCAAGCTTTCTTCTTTATTAATAAGCTCTATTTGCTTTATATTTTCTTTTCTTTTGATTTCATTTAAACATCCAAACTTTATGTATCCTAATGCTCTCTATTTTATGCCTTTTATGATTCATTCATTGATTTAAGGCCAACAATTCTCATGAGTTTCAATAAGATAAGCTTTAATATTTCAACTTATTCAATATATTTGTATGATGTTCCATAAATTTAATATCAATTGAAGTTGAAGAATTTAGTATTTCATTTTTGGTACTCATATTTTCTTGGGTCTGGATGGTTTAACAAGGGATGTTTCTTTAATTCTCCAAACTTATTTAGTCTACATACCCTTTCTTTTAAATGGACATTCAAACTTTATATGTCCCTTTTTCTTACATTGATAGCATATGGTGTTAGTGTAAGCATTAGAAGATGTGCTAGCATAATCTTTGGATGCTTTTGAAAAATAACCCATGTAAAGATCTTTTTCTTTTTATTTTCAACCTCATTAAATCCAATGTCTTCTTTGTTTAAGGTCATCCTTTGTGAGCCTATCATTTTGTCAAAGTTTTCCTTTCCTTTTGTGAAGTTATAAATGATATTTTCTTTATCTTCAATTTGATTTGTGAGATCATTTATCTCAATATCTTTCTTTTCATCATCCTTCTTTTGTGATTTCTCTAATTCTTGAGATAATTTTTTTATTTTATCCTCTAATTCAGAAATATATATATATATATATATATATATATATGTGTGTGTGTGTGTGTGTGTGTGTGTGTGTGTGTGTGTGTGTGTGTGTCTTTATCATATTCCATAGAGGATAGGGATCGAAGATCTTCTATCATCTTTTCATTTTTGCTTTCTAATTTCTTAATTTTAAAGTCTTTTTCTTTTTCAGAAAGATTTTTAGCTTTTAATTCTTTTATTACAGCTTCATACTTATTTTCTATTTTCTTAAGTTTTGAATCTTTATCATTTTCAGCAATCTTATTTGATTTTAGCTCTTTCATCATTCCATCATTTTTTATTTTTCAACAATGTCTTTTGTTTAGTTACTTTGATTAGAATCTTATGTACTTTAAATAAATCATTTTCTAATTCATCATAAGATGGCATACACTCATCATTGGATTCATTAGATGAATCACTACAATAATTATTTAAGGATTTGGATGAGGAGCTTTCCTCATTGTCCCATGCCTTAAAGAAAGTGTAAGCAACCTTTTGGTCACTTGATTCACATTCCAAACTACTTGTACTATCCCAAGTAGTGGCTTTAATGGCTTTTTTGTTTTTCTTTTTAGACTCTTTCTTAAGTAGTGGACATTCCGATTTTATATGTCCAGTTTTGTTGCAATTATAACATGTGGGGGTTTTATTTCTTGATTTCTTTGTATGAGTTTCTGTAATAGCCTAAAGAATAATAGTATTTAAATAATAAAAAGAAAGGGGAAATGGAAACAAGAACAAAAGGTGGCAGTCGACTTCGTCGATGAACGCGAAACATTTTGGATGGGATAATCTCAAGAAATTTTCCACGCCTCCTCGACGAACACATGGGTTTCGTCGACGAGGGTTCTTCAGGATCTCGTCAACGAAGTTCCGTCTCGTCAACAAGAAGATACCGAGAGAGGATTTTGGAAATCTAAAATTCGTCGACGAGGGTTGAGGTTCATCGATGAGTCTTCTTCTTGACCTCGTCGACGAGATGACGTGGCTCGTCAACGAAGGCCACAATTTAAATAGGCCTAAAATCCATTTTTGGCCAAAATTTTTTGCGTAGAATCTCTCTTTCTCTCTCTCTCTCTCTCTCTCATCCTTTGGTTTCTCCTCCTTCTCTATAAGTTTTTGGGCCATATTTCTGCCAGTTCGAAGATTTGAAGCCATCACGACGCTCCTGGGAAAGTTCTCTTCAAATATGCCTGAGTGGATCGTCGGTGGGGCTGAGTTGGAAACTATCTCAAATCCAGGGTCAGGCTTTCTACCTAGTATTTGGCTTCTTGACAGTTGTAGAAAGCGTAGTGTGTGTAGAAATACTGAACTTTAGTTCTGGGAAATGTCGTTTTCAGGGTGTTGAGCGAGGAACCCTGCAGGTGTAGGAATATTTCTCTTAGGGGCTTCTTAGGACTCAAGTAAGGGGATAAACTAAGATAGTATTTTATGAAAAGTATGTATAATATTATAGAATTCAATTTCAGGGAAATAAATATATTTATATATGATTTATATTTGGGAAAATACTGTTGAAAATGATGGTATGTTAAATATACGAAAAACCTATTTAGTGTGGCATGAGTAGAAATTGTTATGAAATACTATTTTCTAGGAATGTGTTAATGATATGGATTTTTATAATGAAAAACTGGCGTACGAGCCGAGATTTTTATATATGTTTGACGACATATGGGCCGAGTTATGTATATGATTTTCTAGCGTATGGGCTGAGCTATGGATATGTTTTGCCGGCGTATGGGCTGTGCTATGTATATGATTTGCCGACGTACGGGTCGAGCTATGGATATGATTTGCCAGCGTATGGGCTGAGCTATGGATATGATTTACCAGCGTACATGCCAAGCTATGGTAAA
Organism: Malania oleifera; assembly: GCF_029873635.1. Lineage (NCBI taxonomy): Eukaryota > Viridiplantae > Streptophyta > Magnoliopsida > Santalales > Ximeniaceae > Malania > Malania oleifera. Next base: position 63,569,007 of record NC_080417.1, on the reverse strand, counting down.
ATGTGAAATACCGGCGTATGAGCCGATGATTTTTATAATTTACGTAAATATGCAAAATGATATGATTGATTTGAAAATTAATAAAATAAATATCCATGTATCACAGTTTCAATATATGTTATATGATATCAGAACTTGGTTGGCTTGGTCTAGGCTAGCACTTGCACGGTATCGTTGCTATGTGTCCATGGTCATCATGATTATGATATTTGTGTTAATGCCACTGTACAGAGTGGTGTGAGATTGGATGGGCAATGTGATTTTTAAGAAGTGTGTGAGCGCCTCTAGTGTACAGACCAGGTCTGGCAGACCCATCGGACTTACAGACTGTACTTTTGGCTTGGTAGTGGTCGGCCAACCATTGTACCATTGTCAGGTTCCGCCTTTGTGCCACACAACCTAGTCATGTGGGGGTAATACATGACAACAATTAGCTAACCTACTAGGATTGTTTTCATATTATGTTATACGAGATGAGTTATATTTATGAAAATGGTGTATGTTCTGCAATGATTTGAAAATATATGTTTCCCAGATATGATACAGACAGTTATACTAATATATTTATGTATGATTTTGTATAGAACACAGAAATACTCATATTGTCACACACTAGTGTTAGTTTATTTCCCTTACTAAGAGGTGTCTCACCCTGAATTTTATAAACATTTCAGGAGCCCCTGATAGGAGAGCGGGTTAAGCCCCACTGATCTAATACTGTTGATCTGCCCTTTCAGAAGGGTAAGTGTTTTGATAGGGTCGGATGTATTTTGTGGGATGGCCCTAAGATATCTTTTGGGTTGTGTACTATGTGGATGTAGTAACTCTGGTATTGTGATGGATGATTTTGTATATATGATATTATGATTGCATGTTTCCTGTCACGTAGGCTTTCGTTATGTGTTCTAATGTATCCCTGGTACCCACAGGTCCAGGTGGATTATGATCTACTTAGTTTTGTGATATTGATTTTATTATATTATGAAAAAAAATGAGGAAATTAAGCAGGTCATCATAGTTTTTTCTTTATCTGTTTCGGAGTTTTGATTTCTTCTTTTGAATTTTTTTTTCCTTCTTAGTATCCTTGCTAGCTTTTTAGATATGAAGGCTACTTCATCTTCATCCATTTCATTTTCACTACTAGAGTTCTCTTTGAGGCTTTGAAGGCTATAGATTCTTGAGCTTTGGTTTTACCGTTCCTTTCATTCATTGACATTTCATATGTGAGTAGAGAACCTATTAGTTCATCTAAAGAAGTGGTTTTAAGGTTCCTACCTTCCGTTATTGCAGTGGATTTTGGTTCCCATATAGGTGGCAGCCCTTTAAGAATTTTTCTTATCATCTCATAGGTAGTGTAGGTTTTTCCTAGGGCATTTATGGAATTTATTATGTGAGTGAACCTAGTGTACATGCTAGTTATAGATTCATCTGGGTTCATCTTGAAAGCTTCATATTCGCTTGTAAGCATATCAATCCTATTATCCCTAACATCTATAGTGCCTTCGTAAGTGACTTCTAGCTTGTCCCATATTTCATTGGCCGATTTGCAAGTCATGACTCTATTGAACTCACTAGCATCTAAAGCACAATACAAGGCACTTATGGCACTTGAATTAATTTGAACTATTTTGTAGTCTATATTGGTCAAGTCCTTTTTCTCTTTAGGAATTTTTTTTCCATCTACTAGTTTGGTAGGAATTAAATCACCATTCGTGACAACTTCCCAAGCTTTCTAATTCATATTTTGAAGATATATTCTCATCCTTTGTTTCCAAAATATATAATTTAAACGACAAAAGATGGGTAGCCTAGTTAAGGATTGGCCCTCTCCAAAGGGAGCTACTCCTATGTGTGTCATATCTTTCTATAACTACTTGTTAGAATTAGTTATAACCCCGCTCTGATACCAATTGAAAACTAAGGTGTAGTCCTAAGAGGGGGGTGAATTGGATTTAAAAAATTTTCTCTTAATTCCTTTTTAGACTCCTTAACCTCTTTTATTTCTTTTAACCTATTCTTGACTTGTTTGTTTGATTTATCAATCACACAAGAACTTAGTTCCTTTTATACAATCAATAACACAATTGCTTAAAAAATTAAGTAACCAATCAATCAACCGAACAAAATTATCCAACTGAACACAATATTCAAACCAAGATACAAGATACAAGATTTCAGCTTTTTTTTGTTTGCAGCCTTGTAAATATGAAAGTTTGATTCAAGCCCCGTGGTTAATGCAGTTCTTTTGATAATGAATTAGCTATCTCAAAGTAATTTTCAACAAAACATTCACACTCTTCCCAAAATCCAAAATTCAAATAAACTCTTAGTTAATTTATCTTTAGGTGTTAACCAAGTAACGTACTCCCGTATGGTTTCTGGAAAGTATGATTTAACCAACGTACTCCCTTTAAGTTTCTACAACCCAAATCAAAATTAGACTTTAAGTTTACTTGATTTCCAAATATACGTAGTATATATGATTAAAAATTAAATCATCCACGCAATTTATATGTGCTGAAAATAAAGAGTAAGGGAAAGAAAGAGTGAGACCAGGATTTTTATGAGGTTTGGCTTATACTCAACCTACGTCCTTGCCTTTAGAAAACCACCAAAGGATTCACTAAAATCAATTCTTTTTACGGGCGAAACAACACCATTTACACACTCCTTCAATAGACTAGAACCCGCCTCTCCAAACGATATACCCTTGTTCGGTCACTCCTTCAATTAGGCTAGAGCAATATCCCCTCGCTTATCCAAAGATCCGAATACCTCGAATCATCCAAGAACTACAAGAGATACAACAAATAGATGTGTACAAAGAGTACTCTCACAAATAGCTAATTAGTACAAGTTAAATCTATATACTGCAATCAAATTCATAATGTGAAATACAATTGAAGCTCAAGTGTAGAATTCATCAAGGGTTCCTTTGTGATTGAGAAAACTCAATATGAGAACCTTAGATAGTTGTTTTAGCAGTAATTCAGATATTTTCCCCTAGTAAGAGTATGAGCAGTATAAAACTTTAAGAGATTGAAAGATTTGATGCAAATGTGCTATAAGATTGCTTATATATGAATTTCTTGGGTTTAAAGTAGTATTTATAGGCTTCTTAGAATTAGTTTCCTTATTTACCAAGTTACTTGGAGCATCCCCCAAGTTTTTATAACTTTTTAGATTTAAAAAAAAAAAAAAAACTGATTTTTAGAATTTTCCCGTTAAAGGTCAAAATTTAAATTTTCGTAGGGTTAGTTGGTTGACCAAGTGACTAGGTGGGTGTTTATATAGGGTCAGCTAGCTAGCAGGATACTGAGTGCTTCCTATCTCCCAAAAATCAATTTTGTTAACTAGTCAGTCGGCTAACCAGACAATTTTCTGATGTGCTGATAGCTTTGGCCCTCCTTCAGTATTTTGGTCATAACTTTTTTCTATACAGCTTCCAATTAGTTGATCTTGGTATCAAAATAAATCTAAGAGAAAATCCTACAACTATCATGTTGAAAAATTTTAAAAATAATGTGGTTTTGATAGAGAAAAAATGCACCTCAATGCAGATGTATAAAAATTAACAGCATTTGGAAAATCCTCTTTTTGGTGCTTTTCATTCCAAAAATGATTCTAACCTTTTTGAAATAATTTTTGACCTTATAAAAATATTTTCCAAATATTTTAAAAGGTATCTAGTTCCAAGTAATTAACTTAAGAGTTTCATGAATTCATAATGAAATTATTTGAAGTACTTACATAAAATTTCCTTAAGATTCTAAATCCTTCATCTCTTGAAGTCTTCATGTATGTCCATGCTTTGAGTCCATCATTTATTCAAGCTTTCATATCAAGTTCATCCTCTCTTAGTCGTCAAGCTTTAATATATCATCCATGCCTTTAAGCATTCTTTAAGCTTCATATGATCATGTTCACTTGGAATATAAGCTTCAATTGATCCTTGTGAGTACTTGACCTTGCTTTCACATATATGAGATCTGAAATATCATCACTCATCCAAATATGTTAAGTTCCACTTGTTTGTTAGCATCAAAATAGGATGTTAAGCCTTGTAAGGCCAACACCAGGGAATTGACCCCATTTTGACTTTGATATTTTGCTGAAATTCAAAGTCCAAGCAACTGACCCCGATAAGTCCAGTCGACTAAACTTCATAACGGCTATTTTTAAACAGTGAAGAAAAGTATCAAAATTATATTTTTTGGACCCCAATCTTTGTAAAAACTTGGGAAACACTCAAAGAAACTTGAGGAACATGAAATAGAACCTTTTTAACTCTATAAATACATGGAAAACCAAAAGATTTTATACAACTACATACAATCAAGAATTACATTCAGTAGTCAAGTCTTATTGCTAATACTCTTAAAAAGCTTTTTTGCTCACACTCTTTGCTGAGATTTTATTGAGTCTTGCAGATCTATTCTCACCGATCATTGTGCACATATACTAACTTTTCAATCAAAGAAAAAGGATTCCGGTGATAAATTTTCTAAGTTTTAATTCAATTCTTTATTGATATTTTAAATTGATGTATATTAGTTGTGCTTTAACCTGGGCTAATCAGCTTCATTTTGAGAGTACTCTTTGTACACAAGAATTGTTCTTGTTCTGGTTTATGTTTTGACGGTTCAATTTTGTTGAGTCGTTGGATTGTCAAGTGTGGCGTATCGCTTAGAGAGGAGGGTTTTATCCTACTTGAAGGAGTTTGTAAACGGTTTGCTCCGCCCAGTAAAGGAGTGGTATATTGAAATCCTTGGGTGGTGTACCTAAGGCGATGATGTAGGTGGGTATAACTGAACCTTGTAAAAATTTTGGTGTCACTCTCTTCCCTATTCTCTTTTAAATTTCAGCACATATAAACTGCGTTGATGCTTATTTAAATTGTTGGAAATTATTTTGTGATTGGGAATTGCAAAAATGTTGAATAAAGGGGTGTACATTGATTGAATCTTGTGGAAACCTTCTAAGGGAGTAAATTCATTATATAGGAAATTCATCAGCTACAACTCAATATCAAAAGACTGAATCTCGATAGTTTCCTGGAATTGTTATAGTATTTCATATTATGAAGCTTATCTTGATTGATTAAATTGACTTATTGAGTTTTGGTTTAATTTGCGAAAAGAAGTATTGACAAACTTGCAAAGCAATCAAATTGATATACTCATCCATAAAGACTTAAAATTAAATTGATGCTTGGCTAAAGTTGTGATTGAAAGTCAAACCATACATGTGTGAAGAGTTGAGAAATAATTAATAAAAGAGTTCAAAGAAAGTTTAAAATCCCTATTCACCCCCTCTCTTGGGAGTAAACCTTACTTTTCAATTGGTATTAGAGCGGGGTTGTAGTAAATCATAAATTAGAAGCTACATAAAGATCTATATGATACACCTAGGTGTATCTCCCTTTGTTGAGGGTCAATCCTCTTATAGACCACCCCTCTTTTGCGGTGTCAAGTATACCTTTTGGAAACAAAGAATGACAATATATTTAAAAACCATGGATTGGAAAACATGGAAAGTTGTCACACAATGTGACCTTATCCCCACTAAAATCGCGTGGATGGTAAAAAAGTACCTAAAGAGGAAAAAAAGATGACTGACAATGACCCTAAGATGTTGCAAGTAAATTCAAGTTCTATGAATGCTCTATATTGTGTTCTTGATGTAAATGAATTCAATAGGGTCATGGCATGTAAATCAACCAAAGAAATGTGGGATAAACTAGAGGTAACCTATGTAGGAACAGTTGATGTAAGAGATAATAGAATCGACATGCTCACAAGTGAGTATGAAGCCTATAGGATGAACCTTGATGAAACCATTACTAGTATGTACACTAGGTTCACCCATATAATAAACTCCCTCAATGCCTTAGGGAAAAACTACTCTACATATGAAATAATCCGGAAAATTCTTAGACGACTTCCACCGATTTGAGAACCTAAGGCCATTGTAATAACTGAAGGAAAAAATTTGAAAAACACCTCCCTAGATGAATTAATAGGATCCCTACTCACATATGAGATGACAATAAACGAAAGAACAAGAGGAAAATCTAAAGCCAAGGAATATATTGTATTTAAGCCTCGACTAAAAATTCTAGCGATTGAGATAATGAGGTAATGAATGATAATGATGTAGCCCTCATAACCAAAATACTTGAAAAAATCCTTAGCAAGAAGAATAAATTTACTAGAAAATTTCGGGACTCAAAATCAAATGAAGCAGAAATCAGTAAGAAGAAAATAAAGGTTGAACTTCCAACGTGTTATAGTTGTAAGAAAGTACGCCACATAAAATTAACTAGATTATCCACGGCTCAAGAAGGAATCTAAGTAAAGAAGAAAAAGACAATGAAAGCCACTATATAAGACAACATAAGTTCCAGTAGTTCAGACACTGAATCAAGTGATATAGAGGTTGAAAATGGTTGTCTTATGGCATGGGATGATGATGATGTGCAAAGTTCCTCATCAAAATCATTTAATGAATCATACAATAAATCTAGTTCATTTGATGAATCCAATGATAAGAGTATGTCATGTTATAAAGAATTACAAAGTGAACTATTCAAGGTCCATAAGATTCTAGTTAATATGACTAAACGATACACTTCATTGAAATATAAGAATGAAGTTGTAATGAAAAAACCAAAATCTAAAAATCTTGCTGAAAGAGAAATGGATTTAAAAAGCAAGAGATTGGAAAGTAAGAATGAAAAAGTAATGAAAGAACTAGAAGATTTAAGATCTCAAACTTTTGTTAAAAAACAAAAGGACCTAGTCATTGGTGACCTTGAAAGCAACATAAATCAGATGACTAAAATGCTAGTAAGGATGCAAGCAAACTGCAAAGGAATAAAAGATTCAAAAATAATTTGTCTTGAAAGTAAAATTGAGAATCAAAATAAAATAATTTACAACTTCACTAAAGGAAAGGAGAACTTTGATAAAATGATTGGATCATGAAGAATGTGTTTGGATAAAGAAGGTATAGGATTCAATGGAGTAGAGAACACAAGGAAAAAGAAGCTCTACATGAGGTACTTTGTAAGAGCCTCTAAAAATTATGTTAGTACCTCCTCAAATGCTCACTCACATACCACATGTTTTCTATATGAGGAAAAAGGACACATTAAGTTTGAACATCCATTAAAGAGAAAGGGTGTGAAAACTAAGCAAGTTTGGAAAGTAAAAGAAACATTTGTTGTTAAACCATCAAGACCTAAGAAAGTATTGGTACCAAGATGAAAGCCTAGTTCACAAACCAAGGACTCCATAGATCTTAGGAATAGTCGTTCTTATTAGGAATTGAGAAAGATAAATTTATACTTAAATATGGTAATGTCTCCATAGCCTATAGGGTTTAAAGTAGCCAATCGTAAAAGATTTAGCAATAACTGTAAGTGTGCTCTGATTGTAGATAAATACTTAAAAATGTAAGTTATCAATAGTTGAAATATCTACTAAAATAAAGAACCTGAGAAGCTGAGAAAATCTAAGAAATCCAGAGAATTCAAAAATTTCAAAAAGAAAATTTATCCTTGTTCAAACTAATATAAAAGGATATTGAACAAGTTGAAACAAGGTATGAAAATCTAAAAGATGAGCTTCTGAAACTTATTGATAACTATTATTTTGAATTAAAAGAATATAAAAACATGGCATTGTTGGCCATAATCAAAGGATGGATTATACAAGGCTTATCTTCGAACTTAAAGAAGTCATATACTTCAATAAGTGAATTTGGAAAGATATTTGAAGCTTGGTAAAATAGAAAAGGGATAAGTCAAATGAGAGAAATTCTGAAACCAAATACTAAGCTGGGTTGAAATGTTTAACACTACTAATTTTTTTTTTGCTTTTTTTTTTTTTTTTTTGCCTAGCTCTTTTATTTGTTTTCTCTTGACCATCTTAGTTCACATGCTGATGTTGGATTATGTTGAATATTTTTTGGCATGCTGAATAATGGATGACCATGTTATGATTGAATTATATGCTGACTTATGGACCTTGTTATTGTGATCTAAATGCAATTTTTTTTTTTTGATCCCTAATACATTTACATAATAATTCTTTTGGTTTATCCTTTTGTTGATATAAAAAGGGAAAGAAAATTTAACAAACTGAGCATGAGCATGGCATAATAAATTTAAAAGCATGATTGATAATGATGATTGCTAATGATGGCTAATAATGATGATAGTTTCACATGATATTTACACTCATACTATACATGGATACATAATTTGTCCTTCAAGAATGAAATTATGAATTTATTAAATATGAAAAATATTTCATTCGGGGGGAGTTATACATGTTAAGTAATAATATCATGATTTTTGTTCATTACTAAAAATTATTGAAAATTTTGATATAGAATCTTTTGTATTTTCTCATGCTACTTTGAGACTTATTGTCTATTTTTTTATGCATGATGAATGCAAAAGTTTTGTTTTGTGTCTTCACTGGATCTATATTTTTACTTATGGTTAGTCATTGCCTTGATATTTATTTTATTTTATTTTATTTTTTGCTCTTTTTGATTGATGTCAAAATGGGGAGAAGTTTTGGGCAAAAATTGAGCATGACCTAAGCATGTATATTGGCTCAACTATGAAACGAAATATATGAGCATGATAATTGATCTTAAATTATGACATGATGTGATATTGAATTAATCTTGATATATGAACATGTTATTGAAAATGATCGTGATATCGAAAATATTGTTAAGATGATGCTTATTGTAAAGGGGAGTTGTAAAGATCCGAAAAATTAAAATGATTAAAATAATTAAGGAAAATAATAAATAAAATTAATTAATTAATTAAAATTATTAATCAACTAACTAGTTAAACATTATTAAATTGATGAATTAAATAAATAAATAAAGAGAAATAATATGAAGGAAAAAAAAAACTAATTGAAATAAGATATATATGTATATATACATGTGAGTTATTATATAATATATATATATATATGTTTGTGTGTGTGTGTGTGTGTGTGTGTGTGTTTATAAAAAAAAGATAAAATATTATATTATATGCCATAATTCAATCTGGGTGATTTGTCCAGATAGAATTTAGATCTTCAGAGGCGACCAAGCCCCCCCCCCCTCAAATTCTTATGCATGCGCTCAGGTTCTTCCGTCTCCGTCTTTCTCCTTCTCTCAATTTCTCGACAGATTTGCAGCAGATCGAGAAACGGAAGATGTTGTTGGATTCCTAGTTCCGCCGCCAACATTTTTGTTGGAGCAGATTTGTTGTGGGAATGGCTTAAGCCCTACTCTTGGGGAAAGGTAACTTTTTCCTATATTCCCAATTTCTCTGTAAATATGTGGTTAAATCGACGATTGGGTACCACCACGTGGTCCTAGTCATGAATGTCATCATTTTGACATAGGTAAACTTCCAATTGGGGTTTTCTAGACCCCTACTCCAAAGCGAGAGTGGGATTTAGAAAATTTGGCAATTTGGTTATATTTGCGGGCATAACTATTAATTTGGAAATTATGGTCCTAGGAAATATTTAAATAGTATTTTATTTAGGAACAATTTAATGGAATTAGGGTTTTTGAACTAGGGTCCAGGTGAGCGTTGCAGGTATTTTTCGGGGTCCCTGTTGACGTAGTGCAAGAAATCAGGTAAGGGAAAATTATATATTAAATCAGAATTTATGAAATAAAATTTAATAATTTACGTTATATTATATGTATGTTTTGGTGTGAATTATTAAAATGCCAACCATGTAAAACTATGATTTCTGAGCTTAGGACCACTTATTTAGTTATGTATTTGTGGAAATGAACTGAAGAAAGTGGGAAGAATTTTGTGGATAATTATGTGAAATTAGGAATAGCTTCCCAAGAGGGGGGGTGAATTGGCTTTTAAAAATTTATTTTTAAAGTCCTTAACTTCTTTTAATATTTAACCAATTCTTTAACTTGTTTATCTATTTTGTCAATCAAACAAGAACTTGGTTTCTTTTGAACAATCAACAAGACAACTAATAAAACATTCAATCCTCAACCACACAAATAATTAAACTAGTCAAGCAAATCAACCACAATGCTCAAACCAACAACCAATTTGATTGTCAAATATAAATTCACTTAAGCACTATTAGATTGATGGAAGCATTCAAAATTAGTATATCTGACTTTTAGCTTTTATGTTGTGTTCAGCCCTGTGGTAAATATGAGTTTGAACAAAGCCCTGTATATTTGAAATTTCTTCTTCAATATGATGTTCAATATAAAATCCAATTACTTTTTTCAAACTTTAGAATTCAAATAAACTCTTAAGTTAATTTATCTTTGGGATGTTTAGCCAAGTAACATACTCCCGTATGGTTTCTACAAAGAATGGTTCAACCAACGTACTCCCTTTCGGTTTTCGCAACCCAAATCAAAATCAAACTTTAAGGTTTACTTGATTTCCAAATATACGTAGTTTATATAATTTTCAAATTTAAACCATCCACGCAATTTAAATATGTACTGAAAATAAAGAATAGGAAAAGAGAGAGTGAGACGGAGATTTTTACGAGGTTCGGCTTATACCTAGCCTACGTCCTCACCTTTGGCAAACCACCAAAGGATTCACTAATCCTTTTCCACCGGACTTTTTCGGTGTTTCCAAATTGGACCCCAAGTGGCCTTAGGACACACACATATGCACATATGTTTATTAGGCACTTGAAATTGACTTATTTGGGTCAATTCGGGACCGAAATGCACACTTGGTGCATTTTCGGTCGACCAACACTCTCGGTTCAATTTGGCCTGGTCGACCGAAACCGGTCCAAGTCAACAGTTTGACCCAGGCCCGGTCGACCGAACCCCCTGGGAGTCAATATTTTGACCCCCCGGTCGACCGACCAAAATTGTACTGCAACTACCTAGTCGACCGAAGGGTTTTGGGAGGACTCCCAACGGTCTAGTTGATCGAGCCACGTAGTTCAAAAAGGCCTCGGTCGACCGAACCTTGGAGCTTTGAAAAATCGCCTTTTCCCGGTCGACCGACCACTCAGTTCAAAATGCTCCCGGTCGACCGAGCTACTTGAGTCCTGGTCGACCGAACCACTTTTGGTCGACCGGACTTCTCGGGTTGTTCCCATTTTTACCGTGGTTAATATTTTTCTAAACAGGATTAAAATGCATTAAACTTCATTAAACTTTTCTAAATAATACCCTATAGGTCCCCAACGGTCATATTTTCTCCCTTGCCTATATATATGTCTTCATTTGCAAAGATTAAGCGGGGATTAGCCACTTTGATTAAGTAAAAATTCTCTGAAAATCCAAAAGGCCATAATACTCATTCTTAAGCCTCCTACACTCATACTTACCTTCTCATACAAATTAAACCCTTTGTAAGTTGATTGAGTGCTAGTCTAAGTAGGTTTGCTCTCCCATTCATATTTGATTGTTTTATTATCTTTGAGAGCTAAACCTTGAGTATTCTTAGGGGACTTTATTAATAAGTCTATCCTAAGAAAACTTTGATAGATCTTCTAAGATTTGCACCTCTATTGCAACATCTTAAGAAGATTGTATTTGTATTTTGGTTGCAAAACATTTTCAAATATCTACTGTGTTATTAATCTTGAAAATATTTGATGAGATATTTGCTAGTGTGATAAAATCTTTGTTGCAATACTCGTTAACTCATATATCTCTTGCTGAATACAAAGATTGAATATCCTTTTACAAACCAAACTTATACGTTGCTAGAACTTCATAAACATATGTGTATTGAGAAAACTTGTTGATTGAAATATATGAAGTCTGGATGATATCTTTGTTTGAGCACTTAGATTGAATATCTTGTGATACAAAGATCATTTAGGTTTGCACTCTCACGTAGGCATTACACTGATAGTAAATCTATTTGAGAGTTGACATCTTAGACCACACTGAGCTTACAAATTATTTCATATTTGTGGTGTATATTATTGCGCGAATTTGGGTACATATCTGCTTTACTTGAAAGCACAATCACTGTACCATTTCATTGTAATACACATTTGTTGTATTTCCAAGCACGGGCCTGAAGAGGGAGACTAGCCCTGGAATAGTCCCGGATTGGCTTAGACCCGGTTAGGAAAGGTAGGTGCGTCGTCCTGTTAAGGCGTGTAGGTTGAGGTCAGCCCCGCTAATTGACCTGGTTAAGGTTGAGGTCAGCCCTGTGTTAATTTGACCTGGTTGTAAACGGTGCTGCTCCACCCTTAAGTGAGCTATTAGTGGAATCCTCTAGCTTGCGAGCTTGAGGCGGGGACGTAGGCACGGTTGGCCGAACCCCGATAACATATCGTGTGTTCATTTATATTTCCGCACTTTATATTTACCGCACATGTATGTTATGGGTGAATGATGCGTATGACTTAAATTTCACATTATACTTATCTACGCACTTGGAAATTGAATAGGCAGACCCTAGGTTGTGCTATTTATCCGGTTCAACCTAGGTGATAAATTTTAAAATTCCAATTCACCCTCCCCTCTTGGGAATACACCAATTCTAACACCTTGTTAGATGAGGATTACTAGTAGAAATTCAGAGAAGGAAGGATCATCACTTCATAATATCTCAGTAAAAAATATTTGCAAAGAGTGAGCAAGAGAGCTTTGGAAGAACAAGAGTGCTTTCAGCTTCTAAATCAGATTTTTCAATTCATTGTTATGTTTTGATTTGCAAAACCATGTATTTATAGGCTTTCAAACTTGTTTCCTTGTTGCTAAATTTTCCTTAGATAATTTCCCAAGTTTTTAGAAAGTTTGGAGCCCAAGCAAATAATATTTAAAAAATAAAATTTTTGAAATTTCTGCCCGTTAACAGTATTCAGATGATTGAAGTCTCGGGTTTAGTCATCTGAGGTGGTTCTACCTCTTAAAAAAATTCAGCAAAAAATCTTCAGATGACTGAACTTAATCTTCAGTCATATGAAGTTATTCTTCAGACATCTGAAGTTACACTTTGGTCGTCTGAAGTGGCTCTGTCTGCTATTTAGTCAGTAGAAGTTCCTCTCGTAAACAGTGTTCAGTTGGCTGATAGTTATGACCCTGCTTTAGTATTTTCTTCATAACTTTTTCTATATAACTTCAAATTAGGTTCTCTTGGTGTCAAAAGAAATCTAAGATAAAATATTACAAATTTCATGTTGAACACTTTTTAAAATAAGGAGGTCTTGATAGTTAAAATGCACCTCAATGCGGGTGTATAAAAACTGACAGCATTTGGAAAAACTCTTTCTGGTGCTTTTCATTCCAAAAATGATTCTAACCTTTATAAAATAATTTTTGACATTATAAAAATATTTTCCAAGTATTTTAAAAGGTATCTAGGTCCAAGAAGTTAACCTAAGAATTTCATAATATTTCAAACGATATTTAAACATTAAAGTACTTACATAAAGACTTCTAAGACTTTTCTCATTCTAGGTTCTCGAGTCTTCATGCTTTGTCCTTGGATTGAGTCCATCTTTTCTTCAAACTTTCATATTCTTTAAGCTTTCTCACTTTGCCTTTCTTTGGCTCTTTTGACTTTAATATTCCTTGGCTTTCAACAACTCATTCATGTCCTCATATTCTTCAAGGTTTAATATATCATCTTTAAATCCATGCTTTGACTCTTTTAAGCTTCATTTGATCCTTGTGAGCACTTTGACCTTACTTTCTCATATATGATTCCCGAAATAACATTACTCGCACAAATATGTTAAATTCCACTTGTTTATTAGTATCAAATCAAGATAACAAGATTTTAAGCCTTATAAAGCCAACATTATGTAAGAAATGAAAATTGTATTTTCAGTAATTAAATGTGTTGACCTTATTGGTCACGCCCGGTTTTGACTATGACAAATACTCATTGTATCTAATGAGTGGTTGAATTTTTGTGTAGGAATTAAGAATGATAAGATGAAGATGTGCACAAAAGCAAGAAAGGCTTGAAGACAATTTCATAACTCTTAATTGTAATAATTTTCAGTAAAATTGTCTGTAATAGTAATTAGGGTTCTTCGGTTTGTAATAAGCACACACATCACAAACATGATTTAATTTGCAAGCTCAAACCGAACCATAGAAAGACCTTAGGGTGAAGGTCGACCGACACCGGACTTTTTCGGTGATCTCAAATTGGACCCCAAGTGACCTTAGGACACTCACCTTTGCACTTGTATGTAATAGGCACTTGAATAGGGTTTATATGTTGCAAGAAGGGACCGAAATGCACACTTGGTGCACTTTCGGTCAACCGGCCAACTCAGTTCAATTTGGCCCGGTCGACCGAAACCGGTCCGGGTCAACAGTTTGACCCAGGCCCGGTCGACCGAGACCCTGTAGGTCATTTGACCTCGGTCGACCGAACCACCTAGGAGTCAACAGTTTGACCTCCCGGTCGACCGACCAGATTTGAACTCCAACTACCTGGTCAACCGAAGGGTCTTGGGAGAATTCCCAGCGGTCTGGTCGACCGAGCCCTGTAGTTCAAAAAGGCCCTGGTCGACCGAACTTCGGAGTTTTTGAAAATCGCCCTTGCCCGGTCGACCAACCACTCAGTTCAAAATCCCCCTGGTCGACCGAGCCACTTGAGTCTTGGTCGACCGAACCACTTTTGGTCGACCGGACCTCTCGGGTTGTTCCCATTTTTACCATGGTTAATATTTTTCTAAACAGGGTTAAAATGCCTTAAACGTCATTAGACTTTTTTAATAATACCCTATAGGTCCCCAACGGTCATATTTTCTCCCTTGGCTATATATATGTGTTCATTTGCAAAGATTAAAGCAGATTAGCCACCTTGATTAGGGAAGAATTCTCTAAAAAATAAAAACCCTATACTACTCATTTTATTACTCAAACCACTCATACTTGCCTTCTAGCATTGCCTACATATTTTGTAAGTTGATTGAGTGTTTTGTTTAATAGGTTTGCTCTCCTTATGCTACTTGTTTGATGTGATTTTCTTGAGAGCCAAACCTTAGGATTCTTAGGAGGCTTTTGCTAATAAGCATTTCCTAAGAAAACCTTGTTAGATCTTCTAAGCTTGCATCTTCATTGCAAGATCTTAAGAAGAGGGTATTTTCATTTTGGTTGCAAAAACATTTTCAAATATCTACTGTGTTTTTATCTTGAAAATATTTGATGAGATATTTATTAGTGTGATAAAATCTTTATTGCAATATTCTTTCACTCATATATTATTTGCTGAATACAAAGATTACAAATCTTTTGCAAACCAAGCATATACATCGTTTAATACATACATGCTTGAGATATTTTAATGATATAAATACATAAGACTTGACATCTTTGTGTGAAACTATTTGTTGAATATCTTGTGATACAAAGATTGTTTGTTTGACACTCTCATGTACGCTTTACACCGATAGAAAATACCTTTGAGAGTTGAATCATCTAGGCCACATTGAGCTTACATATTATTTCATATTCGTGGTGTATATTATTGCGCGCATCCGGGTACATATCTGCTTTACACGAAAGCACAATCACTGTACCATTTGATTGTAATACACTTTGGTTGTATTTCCAGGCATGGGCCTAAAGAGGGAGACTAGCCCTGGAATAGTCCTGGATTGGCTTAAACCCAGTTAGGAAAGCTAGGTGCGTCGTCCTGTTAAGGCGTGTAGGTTGAGGTCAGCCCCGCTAATTGACCTGGTTAAGGTTGAGGTCAGCCCTGTGTTAATTTGACCTGGTTGTAAACGGTGCCGCTCCACCCTTAAGTGAGCTATTAGTGGAATCCTCTAGCTTGCGAGCTTGAGGCGGGGACGTAGGCACTGTTGGCCGAACCTCGATAATATATCGTGTGTTTATTTACATTTCTACACTTTACATTTACCGCACGCTTATGTTATTATGTGAATGATTCGCTTAACTTAAATTTCCACATATCTTTTATATCTGCGCATGTGGAATTATACAGACCAACCCTAGGTTGTTTTATATGAGCATTTTATTTAACCTAGGTGATAAATTTGAAAATTCCAATTCACCCTCCCTCTTGGGAATACACCAATTCTAACAAAATGCTAAATGTGAGTTGGCCTATTTTATAGGAATATGTATGAATTTTGCTATTAAATTGTGTGGCATAAGATTCTGTGCAAATATATGTTAAATATATGAGATATTGGCTAAGTAAGTAAAGCATTGAGAATAAAACATGAAATAGACTATGTTACTTGTATATGTTAAATGCAACAATGTAAACGTAAAACAGCTGAAAGACAGCCATGTTAGCAAATCTAGAACACTTTTGTGTAGACTAACTAATGCAGCTAAAAGGAACTGTAGACTAACTGATGACGGCTAAAGACCAACTATAGTACGAAGAAAATGAAATGAAAATGTTATGCAATGATTATGAAATGACCATGATATAAAATGACAAATGTGAACTATGAAATGTTGAAGGTCACGTAAAGTGAAATGCAATGAAATGTAGACGTTATGAACATGAATAGATGTGTATGATTGAATAATAACAAAAAGAATAATGTATTATGATACTAGAAGTATCTATGTACGTAGAATATGTTATGACTGGGCGGGGCGTACTCTTTGCCTAAGGGCTTGTTAAGAAAGGCGAGTGCATTAGCAACTTCAGATGTGGCAGTAGCTGCATAACGTACTAGGGCAGAGGGAACCTACTTGTATGGGCGGATAGATTTCCTTATCCTTAGGACCTTTTTCGGAAATCTATTGTTGAACAGTGTGAGGATGAGATCAATTTAACACTTGAGGGCTTGCTGAGTAAGGTGAGTGCTCTGGTATGCTTCAATAGTGACCTTCGGGTTACCTAAGTATTAAAGCGTAGGGGTGCTACTTGTATGGGTGGGTAATCAGCACTATCCTTAGGTAATCCCATGGGTTAAACCTTTGCATGTTATTGTTTAGATTCAGAGAATGATTTCAATGTTTATGAAAATTCTTTACAAATGTTATTATAATGATATTTATATGTCTCATGTTAGCCACACGTTGTGTTTAATATATTATTTCTTCCCATATTGAGATGTGTCTCACCCGAGTATGATGATTTCTTTTCAGGACATCCTCGAGGTCGAGCTTAGAGAGCTCAAGGGTATTTAGCATTTTTTAGGAACATAAAGATAAAGGGTATATGTTTGTTAATACTTGGGGATGTATATATTTTAAGTTTTATGTCCTTATGTATTAAGTCTGTTGAGAACGGAATGGTTGTGAACATTTTGAAATGTTTTGGAGATTTGTGTATTTATGGAAATGCAGGTGTTGGATGGATATTATGAAATTTAGATAGGGTTAGTGAACTCTGGTATTACGAAATTATGGTATTATAGGATTATGTTGTATGGAGATTTTTTTTATGTTTTCCGCTACATATATGTTGACTTATGGATTATTAGGGATTTTATCAGGTATAACGCACCAGACCTGGGTTTTAGGGTTCGGGGCATTACAAGAGCATTTTTAAGGCTTACTCATTTTATGCCCCTTATTTTTCATTATCAAAAAGGGGGAGATTGTTAGCCTAACAAGGCTAACGAATCTTATTTTGATGATAACAAATCAAGGGAATTTAACATGTTTTCGTTGAAGTGATGATGTTTTAGGAAACAAGCATATAAGTTCAAGATCAAGGTGATCACAAGCCTTTATTGAAAGTCTACATTCCAAATAAGTGATAAGATGAAAGTTTAATTGTTCAACGGTAGACCAATTTGATGCAAGTTTAAAGAGTATTGAAGCTCAAGGTCAATATGGACTAAAAGAAAAACATACATGAAGACTTCGCATTTAGATTGTTTTTAATTCTTAAATTATTATGTAAATACTTCAATTAAAAGTTAATATGGATGCTTTGAAACTCATTAGAATTAATTATTGACTTAGAGACCAAATTTTGAAAAATCTCAGAAAATATCTTCGAAAGACTCAAAGTAATTTAACAAGTAAAAGCTTACAAATTTTTTTGGAAACAAACAATATGAAAGCATGATTTTTTCTTGTCCAAGCGACTGACCCATTCTGGTCAGGCGACCAACATTTATGCTAAATTAATTTGAGAAGACAGAATAGGCCCAGTCAACTGACCCCTGTGAGTCCAGGCGACTGACCCCATTCTGACCGCGATATTTTGTTGAAATTTAAAGTTTAGGTGACTGACCCCGATAAGTTTAGTCAACTAAACTTCGTAACGACTATTTTTAAATAGCGAAGAAAATTTTCCAAATTAGATTTCTTGGACCCCAATCTTTGTGTTGACCTTATTGGTCATGCCCGGTTTTGATTATGACAAATACTCATTGTATCTAATGAGTGTTTGAGATTTTGTGTAGGAATTAAAATTATTGAGATCAAGATGGGCGCAAAGCTTAAAGCCTGAAGACCAATTTATAATTCAGCATGGTAGTATATTTAATTGTTCTGTAATAGTAAGTAGGTATTTGGTTTGGAATAAGCTCACACACATCACATGTATGATTTACCACGTAAGCTCAAACAAACCATGAATGAGAAAGGACCTTAGAAAGACCTTAGGGTTTTCCCTTCGGCCGACTGACACTGTACTTTTTCGCTGTCTTAATTTTGGACTTAAATGACCCTAGGATACACACATTTGCACTTGCATGTATTAGGCACTTGAATAGGGTTTGTGTGTATTAAAACGGGACTGAAATGCTCACTTGGTGCACTTTCGGTCGATTGAATCAGGCAGTTCATTTTCCCCTGGTCGACCGAACCAAGCCTGGGTCAACAAATGACCAAGGCCCTGGTCGACCGAACCAGGTAGTTAAAAAACTCCTAGTCAACCGAAACCCTCCCTAGTCAACATTTTGACCATCTGGTTGATCGAGAACTTTTGTTCTCCAACTACCTTGTCGACCGGAGGGTCCACGAGAGAAATCTTAGCGGTCTGGTCTAATGAACTAGCCAATTCAAAATCGCCTGGTTGACCGAACCTCAAAAAATTGGGAAATCGCCCTCTCCTGGTCGACCGAGCCCTTAGTTCAATATTCCCCTAGTCGACCGAACCATATAAGACTTGGTTGACAGAACTTGTTCTGGTCGACTGGACCTCTCGGGTTGCCCTGATTTTTACCGTGGATAAATATCTTTTAAATAGGGTTAAAATGTGTTAAATGTCATTAAACTTTTCCAATAATTCCTAATAGGTCCCCCAACGGTCATATTTTCTCTCATGCCTATATATATGAGATCATTTGTGAAAATGAAGCATGGATTAACTACTTTGATTAAGGGAAAATTCTCTGAAAACCCAAAAGCCTATACTACTCATTTTTTAACCTCATTCACTCATGCTTACCTTTTATTTGTGCCTACATTATCTGTAAGTTGATTGAGTGTTTGTTTTGAAAAGGTTTGCTCTCCTTGTTCTATTTGATTGACATAATTTTCTTGAGAGCTAAACCTAAGGACTCTTAGGGGACTTTGTTGATAAGTCTATCCTAAGAAGACTATGATAGATCTTCTAAGCTTGCACCTTTGTTGCAATATCTTTTTTTTTTTTTTTTTTACAAAATATTTTCAAAATACTTTCAAATATCTAGTGTGCTTTGTCTTGATAAATCTTTGAAGAGATATTTGTTTGTGTGAGAGAAATCTTTGTTGCAATATTCATTGATTTATATTTCTAGTTGAATACAAAGATTAAACTCTTTTTGCAAACCAAACTTATAAATTGCTAGAGCTTCATATACATACATACATACATACATATATATATATATATATATATATATATATTGTTTGGTAAAATATCTTTGTTTGAGCACTCAGATTGAATACATTTTGTGACACAAAGATTATACTTGCTCGACATTCTCACGTACGCATTAAACTAGTAGAAAATACGTTTGAGAGTTTAACTATCTAGACCACACTGAGCTTACATATTGAATCATATTGAAGTGTATGTTATTGCGTGTATTTGGGTACAAATCTGCTTTACACGAAAGCACAATCACTGTACCATTTGATTGTATTTCATATACTGTTGTATTTCCAGGCATAGGCCTAAGAGGGAGACTAGCCCTGGAATTGTCCCGGATTGGCTTAGACCCAGTTAGGAAAGCTAGGTGCGTTGTCCTGTTAAGGTGTATAGGTTGAGGTCAGCCCCGCTAATTGACCTGGTTAAGGTTGAGCTCAGCCCTGTGTTAATTTGACCTAGTTGTAAACGGTGCCGCTCCACCCTTAAGTGAGCTATTAGTAAAATCCTTGGGCTTGCGAGCTAGAGGCGGGACGTAGGCACAGTTGGCCAAACCCCGATAACATATCCTGCATGTTCTTTACATTTTCGCAATTTATTTACTGCACGTGTATGTTATATTGTGAATGATTAGGTTACATTTGCACAAACAGACCCCAGGTTTAGTAATACAGTTTATTGACTCACTCGAAAAATGAGCAGCTCGAAAGCTATCCCAAGTATAGGAGTTACATCGTGTAATATTAAGCCCCAGGGTTAGATCGTATCCCTAGGGAATGCATTTTAATCTCTAATTTTATATTCATCCAATCGAAAATAAAAATGTACTGAACTTAGTTCAGATTCGGGATTTTCAAAGTTGTTTGATTTTACTTTTAACAAATTAAATAACACGCAAATTAAAACTCTAAACTAACATGCATTAAATAAAAAATATATGGAAATCCTAATCTACTTAAGGAAATACCTAAACACACATTATTAAAGATGGCAACTACGGATAAGGAATTAAAACATGCAATGGAAACTCAATCAAACACACACACATTAAAAATCGAAACTTTAACAAAAATCAAGAACTCGAACCAAAATAATAAAAAAAACACAAACAAAAACCTAAATTTAAATGCTATCGAAACACAATAAAAATGCAAACTTTGATAAATCTGACCCTAATTAAGCTGAGCTTCAAAAAAAGCAAAAATTAACTACTGCTAGCTAAATATACCACTAATTTCTATCTAAGAAAATAAATGAATACTATCATAATAAAAGCACTTTAAATAACATTCGCAATTCAAAATTTCAAATAACCCAAAAAAAATTAATACTTAACAGTTATCCGACTAGCATAGCATTCAAATTCAAAACTTTAAGTAATCTTCAAAAGATAACATTTAACACTTATTCAACTAACCAAAAATTATATAAAAAGAAAGAAAATATGAGAGAGAGAGAGAGCTATGGAGAGCCGAGGGGCAGAGGCTGCTCTGCTGTTTTCTGCAGACAACAACTGTAGCTTCGGGTGGCTGTGTGGACTGGTGGTTTGTTTCAGCGGCTGGACTTGCTGGAGTTGCAGCAGGAACAGCTGCTGTGTTTGCTGGAGGAGCAGAGGGGGTCTTCGGCTGGAACATGGGCTGCTACAGCTGCTGTGTTTGCTGAAGTTGCAGCAGGAATAGCTGTTGTGGTGGAAGCCAAGGAGTTGGTGCTCTGCTGGTGTTCACGGGAAGCTGGCCGAGAGAAGGCTGAAGCAAAGGGGAGTCGAGGAGAGCTTTAATGGACTGCTAGGAACAGAAGGAAGAAGGAGGAAAAGAGGGGATTTTAGGGAGAGAACTAAGAAGGGAATAAGGAAGAATAAAAGAGAAAGAAAAACAGGGGAAGAGAAGAAGAAGAAGAAGAAGAAGAAGAAGAAGAACACAAGGGAAAGAAGTTGCAAGAAAGACAAAGAGAGCTGGCTGGGGGCAGCGCCCAACAGGTAAGAGAAAGGGAAAAAAGAGAGAATAAAAAGGGGAGAGGGGAAAACACAGCCCTAAGACCCGGATAGGAGACCCGACCCGGCAACTTGACCCAATTGGAGTTGACCCGAATTGCTATATTTTTTTTTCATTTTTTTAATTCTCTATTCATCGCAAATCTGACTCTTCTAGAGCCCGTATCTCACAAAACTCAAAACACCAAAGTTGTAGATAATCCTTTCCTTTTTCTCCAGAAATTTGAATCGTCTCGATCGGAGTTTGGACAGAAAAGTTATGTATGAAATACGAACAGGTGTCGGTTTTGGTTCTCGGGAATTAACCTGTGACAAAAAATTACCAAAACTTCATAAATAGTGCAATAAAGTTCAAAAATGATGATTTTGGCACTTTATTAAAATATTTGACAATTTTAGAAATTTAATTAAAAATATAAACCGTAAAGCTCGGGTTAAGATGCCCAATTACGTAGTTTTGACGCGTAATCACACTCCCAACTAACATTTTGCTAGTCTCTAGCAAATGACGTGAATGAATCTCAAGGTGGTATCTACAACTATATACTCCAGGAATCATGAAATCAATGCACATGCGACATAATTATACCACTTCACATACAAGACTGAATTTCACACAAGCTTGTTCATATTCAATGCACACGACTCCAAAGCACGTCACTCATGCAAGTTTCATCGTTTATATGTGATTTGAGAGCAGTATACTCACATGAAGTTAATCAGTGACACATTCAGAGTTAATGCAATCATATAAGTTTGAGTATAAACAGGTAAACTCTTGAGGTGTGTGTGATGTGTGTGACTCAGTACACCTAGGATACTAGTGGACACCTACAGAACGGTCGCTTTGACTCGGCCTAACTGGTATACCCTCAAGAACACTCAAAGAAAATGGGTTCACTCATCATATGTGAGGAGGAGTGTCATGATCAAACATCCCACATATTAAAAGGAACAAACGCTAAGTATATGGAGTGGACTAGTCTGGAAATGATCTAACCTATCTATGAGGTGTCGGGTCCTTCACCCTAGCATCTTCTCACCTACTCGCCATATCCAACTGAGACCACCCTAGATCAACTCATTCACAAACTTGTCGTGAATACATCTGAGGCATCAATCGGTTGAAGAATCTTCATACATGGAAAATATGTGTCGTGTCCTTGTGATATGTATTTGGACCGGCATTGACTTTTCATTTCATGCGCATGTGTATTGCTTATTCTTTCTTCTACTTATTCTTCATTTTCTGTCTTTTCTTGATCAATTAGGACAATCTTAACACTTCTTTTGTAATCTTCATACAATCAATGGGAATTGAGCTCGAACAGGGGTCTATGAATTAAGTCTATCTTTAGGGGTGGCTCAGCCTTCACATCTTGAGTAGGCTACAAGACCTAGGTTTCTATCTCCCCACTTGGTGTCACCTCTAGGCTAGCAAATCAAAACATAGACTAGTGTACAAAGGAATCATCCAGAAAAAGAGAATTGAGTTCTATGAACTCTGATTTGATATTAACGCTCAAAAGGATGATAAATAGCTCAAGGATATCTCACAAGGTGTCATAGTCTCCACGTGTGTTCTCTCAGTGTTCACAAGGAACCCTAAGTGCAATGAATCACGTAAATGTGTTTATTTAGCCTCGTGAGATGCATGTAGATACAAGAAATTATATAGCCAATTAACACGAATGTACTACGAATCGATTCTTCATTGAGTCATAAGATCATATAAAGAGAAAACTACGCATAATTGACTCAAGTGTATAATTCATAAGTTATGTGCAAGTATGTGAAAGGTATGAGTCAGTGTTAAGCATGGCATAATGCAATGTAATCTTTCAGTGCTCCTCTTTCTTTCTCTCTTTTTTTGATTTTTTTTATTTTTGTTTTTATTTTTATTTTTTTTAAAACCCAGTATGTGTACGTGCACAGTGTCACATGCGAATGCTCATCCCCCCCCCCCCAACTAAAGTGGAACATTGTCCTCAATGTGAAAGCATAGGGGAAATAGAAAATACTGTGCACGGGAAAAGTAAGGCGTACCTGAGTGGCAAAATAATGGAAAACAAAGATCAAACTACGAGAAAATAGACCTGAAAACTAACTAAAAATAAAATAAGATAAAATAAAAGGAAAATAAGGGAAAGAAAAACATCACAATTGTTTGGCGGAGGCTCAGGAGGAATTTCATCTGGTGGTCGCAGGTTTATAAATTGCATCGGCGGATCTCCAAATTTGAGCCGCCACAGTGGATCAGTTTTCATACCTGCACGAAAATCAGCCTCAAATGAATTAATGCGTGTCAAAATGCCAAACAATACGTGCACAGGTTGACCCTCGTGTGTGGACAAGAAAGGGTCTTTATTCAACGTTGTGTCCAGGAAATGTACTTCTTTACGAACTAACGGTTGAGAGAAAGTGATCGGAATAATTACTTGCAGTTTCTTCAGAAGCATTAACATTAAAGGTTTTACCTGGTTCTTTGAAAATTAGGCTCTCACCAATCTGGTCACCCTCTTTATCGGGTGTACATATTATCATACCACTGCAAGAGTTTGCCTTCACATTAGGCTCCTTAACATCTGATTCAGGTGGGAGTGACGGTTTCACGGTTTCTGAGCTCGGAGTATGAGGTACCACAGGTTGGTACTTCGTATGAGTATCAGTCTCCTCATCAACTAACTGCTCCACTTCTGGCCTCGTTTCCTCTGATTTTTCTTTGACGTCTTTTGGTTCAGTCGTGACTTCTAGTGCTGGGACAACTGGTTGTTCGACGATGAGCATCTCAAGTTGGGGGACTTCTTTCTCGCTTCTGAAAGTGATGGCGGCCTCTGCTGTCTCAAGAGAAACATCGTGTATTTGTTGGTGTGGCTGCTGGTACTCTTGAGGACTAGGTTGAGGTTCCACGGGCAATTCTTCATTTTCTAAGATGTCCAACTGCGTGCTTATCGCATTAATGTTATCCCGCAATTCATTATTATGATCGACTTGAGTTTGCATGAATTGTTAGAGCATGTTCGCCATTTGTGCTATGCTATCCTCGAAAAGGTCCGACGGCGTACTGCTCTGGGGTATCTGTTGTGGCTGATATTGAGGCGGAGGGTTGTTTTGAAAGTTTTGTGGCTCATATACATCTCCACCACCGATTGTGCTGATAGGGTGTGCAGTTATGGGTGCCTAAGTGCATCGTGTGTTCCATTGTGGGACATTATCAGCTAAGTAATCAAAGAATGATAATACCTGATCTGGATCCTCGCTGACGGGCTCTCCATTAGACATAGTCTGGACAAAACACTTGCAATCAGGGGTATGAGCAGTATAAAAATAATCAGCTAACCTCCATGAGTCGAACCCGTGATGTGGATAAGTGCTTAGTAGATCCTTGAATCGCTCCCAGCAAGCCCGAAATGTCTCGTCATCCTACTGCACAAAATTAAGAATCTATTCCTGTAAAAATTGAGTTCTCTGTGAGGGACAAAACGCATGCAGGAATTCACGCTCCATATCAGACCAATTAGTGATAGAATAAGGTCTCATAGAATGAAACCAAATCAGTGCCCTATCCTACAAAGTAGCAAGAAATAAATTCAGTCTAGTAGATTCATCAGCTCTAACATGAGAGAAAAACATGTTACAGGTTAACTCAAATTCTGCTAGGTGCTGATAAGGGCACTCAGATTCCGTCCTGTAAAACTCGGGTAGCAATGACGTCCTCTTGCGCTGCATCATGAAATTAAGCTCGTCATAAGGAAGAACAGTGGAAGAGGATGCAGTGGCATATTCAAGCTGCAAAAAGTCCATTATCGTGCGCGGTGCAGGTGCAGCCATTTTTCAAAACTCGATTTTTTTTTTCTTTTTCTTAAAACTAATAAAAATGAAGGGAAAAATGCAAAATCGAGACTAAGAACAACATTCCTCGGCAATGGCGCCAAAAACTTGACTCACTCGAAAAATGAGCAGCTCAAAAGCTATCCTAAGTATAGGAGTTACGTCGTGTAATATTAAGCCCATGGGCTAGATCGTCTCCTCAGCGAATGCGTTTTAATCTCTAATTTTACATTCATCCAATTGAAAATAAAAATGTACTGAACTTAGTTCAGATTCGGGATTTTTAAAGTTGTTTGATTTTACTTTTAACAAATTAAATAACACGCAAATTAAAACTCTAAACTAACATGCATTAAATAAAAAATATATGGAAATCCTAATCTACTTAAGGAAATACCTAAACACACATTATTAAAGATGGCAACTACGGATAAGGAATTAAAACATGCAATGGAAACTCAATCAAACGCACACATTAAAAATCAAAACTTTAACAAAAATCAAGAACTCGAACGAAAAAAAAAACACAAACAAAAACCTAAATTTAAATGCTATCGAAACACAATAAAAATGCAAACTTTGATAAATTTGACCCTAATTAAGTTGAGCTTCAAAAAGAACCAAAAATTAATTACTGCTAGCTAAATATACCACTAATTTCTATCTAAGAAAATAAATGAATACTACCATAATAAAAGCACTTTAAATAACATTCGCAATTCAAAATTTCAAATAACCCAAAAAAAATTAATACTTAACAGTTATCCGACTAACACAACATTCAAATTCAAAACTATAAATAATCTTCAAAAGATAACATTTAACACTTATTCAACTAACCAAAAATTATATAAAAAGAAAGAAAAGATGAGAGAGAGAGAGCCATGGAGAGCCGAGGGGCAGAGGCTGCTCTGCTATTTTCTGCAGACAACAGCTGTAGCTTCGGGTGGCTGTGTGGACTGGTGGTCTGTTTCAGCGGCTAGACTTGTTGGAGTTGCAGCAAGAACAGCTGCTGTGTTTGCTGGAGGAGCAGAGGGGGTCTTCGGCTGGAACATGGGCTGCTACAGCTGCTGTGTTTGCTGAAGTTGCAGCAGGAACAGCTGCTGTGGTGGAAGCCAAGGAGTTGGTGCTCTGCTGGTGTTCACGGGAAGCTGGCCGAGAGAAGGCTGGAGCAAAGGAGAGTCGAGGAGAGCTTTAATGGACTGTTGGGAATAGAAGGAAGAAGGAGGAAAAGAGGGGATTTTAGGGAGAGAACTAAGAGGGGAATAAGGAAGAATAAAAGAGAATGAAAAACAGGGGAAGAGAAGAAGAAGAAGAAGAAGAAGAACACAAGGGAAAGAAGCTGCGAGAAAGACAGAGAGAGCTGGCTGGGGGCAGCGCCCAACAAGCAAGAGAAAGGGAAAAAAGAGAGAATAAAAAGGGGAGAGGGGAAAACACAGCCCTAAGACCCGGATAGGAGACCCGACCCGGCAACTTGACCCAATTGGAGTTGACCCGAATTGCTATATTTTTTTTTCATTTTTTTCATTCTCTGTTCATCGCAAATCTGACTCTTCTGGAGCCCGTATCTCATAAAACTCAAAACACCAAAGTTGTAGATAATCCTTTCCTCTTTCTCCAGAAATTTGAATCGTCTCGATCGGAGTTCGGATGGAAAAGTTATGTATGAAATACGAACAGGTGTCGGTTTTGGTTCTCGGGAATTAACCTGTGACAAAAAATTACCAAAACTTCATAAATAGTGCAATAAAGTTCAAGAATGATGATTTTGGCACTTTATTAAAATATTGGACAATTTTGGATATTTAATTAAAAATATAAACCGTAAAGCTCGGGTTAAGATGCCCAATTACGCAGTTTTGACGCGTAATCATTTATCTGGTTTAACCTAGGTGATAAATTTTAAATACCCAATTCACCCCCCCCCTCTTGGGGTTGCACCAAATCTAACACTTTGTAAAAACTTGGGAAACATTCAAAGAAATTTTAGGAACACGAAATAGAACCTTTTTAACTCTATAAATACATGAAAAACCAAAAGATTTTATACAACTACATACAATCAAGATTTACATTCAACTATCAAGCCTTATTGCTAATATTCTTTAAAATCTTTATTGTTCACACTCTTTGCGGAGATTTTACTGAGTCTTGCTGATTTATTCTCACCGATCTTTGTGCACACATACTGAGTTTTTCAATCAAAGAAAGAAAAATCCGGTGATAAATTTTTTGAGCTTCAATTCAATTCTTTATTGATATTTTGAATTAAAGTATATTAGTTGTGCTTTAACCAGTACTAATCAGCTATATTTTGAGAGTGCTCATTGTACACAAGAATTGTTCTTGTTCTTGTTTGTGTATTGACGATTCATGTTTGTTGAATCATTGGATTACTAAGCGTGGGGTATTGCTTGGAGAGGAGGAATCTATCCTACTTGAAGGAGTGTGTAAAACGGTTTGCTTTGCCCGACTAAATGAGTGGTATAGTGAAATCCTTGGGTGATGTACCTAAGGCGAGGATGTAGGCGGGTATAGCCGAACCTCATAAAAATTTTGGTGTCACTCTCTTCCCTATTCTCTTTTAAATTTCAGCGCATATAAACTGCGTGGATGTTTATTTAAATTGCTAGAAATTTTTTTGTGATTGAGAATTGTGGAAACCTTGAATAAAGGGGAGTACAATGATTGAATCTTATGGAAACCTTCTAAGGGAGTATGTTCATTATACAGGTCATTCATCAGCTACAACTCAATATCAAAAGATTGAATCTTGGAAGCTTGCTGGAATTGTTATAGTATTTTATATTATGAAGCTTATCTTGATTGATTAAATTGACTTATTGAGTTTTGGTTTAATTTGCTAAAAAAAGTATTGACAAACTTGCAAAGCAATCAAATTGATATACTGATCCATAAAGACTTAAAATTAAATTGATGCTTGGTTGAAGTTGTAATTGAAAGTCAAATCGTACATCTGTGAAGAGTTGAGAAAGAATTAATACAAGAGTTCAAAGAAAGTTTTAAATCTCAATTCACCCCCCTCTTACATTTTTTCAATTGTATTGTAATTAGGTTTCAATTGTGCATGCATTTCATTTTATTTAGTATGAAGCTCAACACTGACCTTAGATTGACCTTAGGATCCCAAGATTTTCATGAAAACCTTTTATTTACAAAGTTAAACTTATACCAAAAGTTTTGAAGTGTTATTGAAATCAAAACAAAGGCAAAAATCATTTTTACAAAGGGATTAGTCAACTGGTTGTTAAAGCCCAGTCAATCAGATATAACAAAATAACCAAAAATATGTTTTTAAAAAGGGCCTAAGAGACCAGATGATTCTCCCGATCGATCGAACTTCATACAAGGTTGATCTGGTAGACCGAATCATAAGCTTGGTCGACTGAACTGCACTAAAAAAGGAAATCACCCTTTGGCCGGTCGACCTTACCTCTCGGGTTGAAGCAATTTTGAACTCCCAACGGTCATAAAATTTTGAAATAAATTATTATTATAATACTCAACTATCATATAACGGTCATATTTCAAATTTGCCTATAAATACCAAGTCATTTCACTTGGAAAAGATTAGAGAATTATTTTAAAAGCTTATTTGATTATTCTTTGATTCTTGTTTATATTTCTTACTCATTTTCAAGATCAAATTCTACTTTCATTTTGAAAAATCTTTTTGGAGAAAATCTTTAGGTTTTTCAAGAAAGTTTTGAGCATAAATTCAACTCATATATACTTGCTTGGAAAGCTTATCATTCTTGTTTTATCAAGGGTCGATCTTGAGAAAATCATTTTCCAAACTTTCATGTACTTGAAAAATATTTTTGAGAGGAAAACCCTAATTATACCGATCTTCAAATTTCAAATCACTTGAGAGTGCATTTAGAAAGTTTTTCATTGTACAAATAAGCTTTTAAAGAAGCATATTCTCTTACGTAAAAATCATTTTTCAAATGAGCTCTTTGCAGTTTGGGTTGTGAATTGTGCCAAGTGAGGGTACATCACTTGGAGAGGTTCTCTGCCTAGAAGGAGGGATTACGGTATAAACCGTATCAAGCGAGGGGATATCGCTTTGAGAGGCTTCTCCGCTTGCAAGGAGGGAATACGGTTCATGTTTGAACCATGCTGAGCATAGGGTATCTCTTGGAGAGGTATGTCTGCCTATAAGGACTGGTGTAATGGGTGGCTCCACCCAGTTTTGAAGGAGTGGTTTAGTGGAAATCTTTGTATAGTTTGCTCAAGGCATAGGCAAGGATAGTCGAACCTCGTTAAAAATTGTTGTGTTTGATTTCTCTTTCCCTACACTCATTTATATTTCTGCATATGTATGATTGTTTATATATTTTTTGTGATTGATTTACATACACGCCTTAAATTTTGATTGGGATATTGTCGGTGAATCGGTAAAATAATTAGTAAAAGTTTTTAAAAATCCAATTCACCTACCCTCTTGGGATTACTCCATACCTCACAATTTTGATTAATCAAATTTTTAAGTGTTAAATGTTTGAAATTTATAATTATTGAAATTTAATTAAATATATATTCTTAAACTTTTTGTATTGAAAAATAAATTATTCTTTATACATTGATTATACACATATCAAGTGTATAATGATGTCCAAATACTTATGAGGATTTGTATTTTAAATCAAATATTGACATGAAAATTTTGTATATATTTTTTAAAAATCTTATAATATAAATTAATTAAAAATTTTTTATGAATATATTATTTTATAAAAGTATTTTTCATACCTCAAACCCAACTACCCCAAAGTATTTTATACAATCTTATGTATGACCACCATGTCAAAGGGCCCTATTTTCAACTTTTGCCTTGCGGGGACAAGATCCGCAAGGGTCGGTAAGAAAAAAGGAACCCATCAAAATCAAAACAGGACAAAGAATACTAGAAAAGTAGAAGGTTGACTAGAAAAGTCGAAGTTAGATATTGATTTTTGTACTATTTATTTACTCTTGCCAATTTCATGCAATTTCTAATTTTTCCGACCAACCAAACGTGTATCACCTTCTCAAGCAATTTATTTAATTATTTTAATTTTGTTAATTTTTATGATTTAAATCTTATCATCACTGTATTTAGAGGCATATATAATAAATTTTTTGAGTTTAAATTTAAATAAATTATATTTAAATTCAATATAAACTTATGTTACATAATGTGAACTTAACCTCAGAAGCTTAAATTATATCTATCTTTCGCAAAGTAAATAGGAGTTTGAAAAAGCACCATGGCCTTACCCCAAGCGCCTCAGCTGCGTGAACTCCACATTCAGAAAATAAATTAAAGTAAGATAGACACCCGTATTTATATATACGGAGGGAGGCCGGGGCGCCGTTTTGGTCAAAGATGAAGGGCGCAAAATCAACTGGCCAAGGGACAGGCTGTTTCTTGATTGGGGAAGGGGCCACATTGATCGATTGACACTTCCCCTGCATTATTTTATATTATTAAATGCACTGTGATAAAAATTAAATTCTGCCATGGAATTATGGATTTCAGATTCTCCTTAAGAAGAAAAAGAAAAAGAAAAAGAAAAAGATGCACTTTATATGATGCTAAGCACAAAGCTCAATTTGCTGGCTGATCTGAATTTGGAAGAAACTAGTTGCTCGGCTGATCTTCAAACTTCAACTGCAATTGTTGTGAGAACATTCAGATACATCCACTCGCGAAGAGAAAGAGAGATTTTTTTTTTTTTTTTTAAATTTATCTGTGTGTATCTGAAAGAAAAAAAAAAAAAAAAAAAAAAAAAAAATATAATAAGTATTTACATGTTCTTCTGAATGCAAAGGTAAATGAAATGTAATACAAATGTAAATGCAACACTTATATATTTCTAATAGTCCCCCTCAAGATGGAATGTATATATTCGATACACCCATCTTGTTAAGTAAAGAATGAAATTTATGAGATTCAAGTACTTTAGTGAAGATGTCACCGAGTTGAGAATGAGAAGTAACATGATGTGTTTTAGACAATAAATCAGGACAAAGAATACTAGAAAAGTAGAAGGTTGACTAGAAAAGTTGAAGTTAGATATTGGCCGTATCTTCCCACTTTTGTAGGTGGATTGACTAGATCCTCTGCATTGCATTGAGCCCAGCAATGACTTAATAAATAAATAAAATAAAATAAAAATACTTCAATGATTCATACATTTGAAATGTAAATTTGACATAACACTTATGAGAGGAAGTCAAATGTAAATATGAAACAAGTGAGTGAGTTATTATTCTAGAAATAAAAATAAGCTTAAAATAAAAATAATGACAAAAAAAATTAATAGCTCTTAATAATATGTTTTTTTCTTTTTTTAATAACATAGGAACTCCAACCACCAACAAACCCTTCGGAGCCCCTGGTGCAGCGCCGAACCTACGAATCAGCGTCCTCCCCCTATGTTTCGCTAATCAGGTAAAGTCCGGAATGCAGACACGACTTCCGTGCATCAGTTGGACATTCGACCAACCCGACTACTGGTACACATCTTTATTACCATCCACGGTCGCCGCTGACTCACAGAAAACTCTTACCATCCACGATCGCCGCTGGCTCACGGAACGAACTCTCACCATCCATAGGTACCACTGGCTCCATGAGTGTATCTACCTAGAATTGAACCCTCGATACTCCTTCTTACGTGCTGATGTCTTTCCACTATGTCATGTCCATTGGGACTTTAATACTATGTTTTTGATTTAATGAATTAGTGGAAAATGCTACACCTTTTATTAAATACTATTTATTTATTTATTTATTATGTATGCATTATATTATGTGTGGCATAATCCAAAAAAGCAGTAGATAAATAAAAGTGTAATATTTAGATGCAAAGTATAACACTACATGCATGTCCCCTACCACACGCCAACTGCACATGGCATATGCATATGCATATGCATCGCCACTTCCTTTCCCTCATGGCCTCGTTCCCACTTACACTGCAAATTGTCCTAAAGATCACCCATCCATCCAATCTATCTATCCATACATGCACGCATAATTAATCTTGGACTCTTAGATTATCACTTTACTTAAAAGCTCAAGCTTTTACGTTATGAACCAATAATATATCTCAAACTTTAACACTCCTTCGCACGTGCAGTTCAACAGAACACAGACTGGAACCCAAGACCTCATGGAAACCGGCGCAGATACCATGTTAGGTTACCACTCGCCTTAAAAGTTTAAGCTTTTAGATTGTGAATCAACAATGTATATCAAGCTTTAAAATGAATTGGTATATTTTGCTTAACTTTGTTTTAGATAAAATGTAAGAAATTTTTTATTTTGATTATATTTTTTTTCATATTAAATATTATTAAAAATTAAAAAAATTAATAATATTAAAATTTTAAAAATATTTTTATTATCAATATATTGTGTAAATTATTATCTTCGTCACTTTTCTTTATAATAACGTTTATAAAAATCCAAATGAACTTCGATCCTCTGCCTAACTTAGTGTATGTATCTGAATCGTACGCATGCGTTCCGTTCCGGTGTGGAAGGTGGAACCATGTGGGCGTACGCCTCACTACATCCATCTCTCCATCTCCATCTCCATCTCAGTCTCATGCTGATCACGTGCATATATGAATATTCATGTTCTTTTTCTTGCTAATTAAAAGCTCATTGAATTTAAGTTTGATGAGTAACAATTGAATTAAATAGGCCGCAGGGAATGAAATCAAATTTTATGCATAATTTTATAATGATTTACGTTTAAGTTTTCATTTTATTTCTTTCTTATCCTATTTAATTATGTGAGTCAATTAGATTTAATAATAAGAGACAGTTAGTCTCCAAGACTATTTATTCTTATCCTCCTAAAATATTCAAAATTCTGATCCAAAACTTTTAACATTAAAAATTTTAACTCCACCTATGGAATGTCTCTATAAAATATATATTAACAGAGTAAGTAAAATAAAAGCTCAAGAAGTTTGTATTCATAGTTTTACTATGTATATATATATATGTGTGTGTGTGTGTGTGTATTGAAATGCTACGTGCCCAATTTCGCTGCCATCAGAAACCAATATATACATATAGGAAGCTGTCTATATATATACACATACATAGAAAATCATTGGGACATTTTTATAAAAATAAAAATATATCGACAAGAATTCCTTCATTCTTGTGGATAAAAGGATAATGCCCCATAAATTTTTTTTATTCATATTATTTTAAATTTAAATAAAATAAAATGGATTTAAGTCTCATCTCATTTCATCATCCTTTGCATGTCAATATTTTGTCTTTTTTTGCTTTTGTTTCACGCAGGGGTATAAGAAATGATTTTACCAATGCGAAAGACTTGAAGCCAATAATTGGCTTTAAGGATCTAGCCAATGGGGCAAAATAACAACAATAAAACAAAAAACAAAAACAAAAAGCAAAATAAAAAGGAAAAAAATAAATAAATAATGAAAATTTAAAAAGGTAAAATGGAAAAAGAAAAACTCTCCTGATTGGTGCCTAGTAGGGATCCCACTCCAACAGTGTCTCCTTAATAATTTTAAGAAGACGATTTTTTTCTAAGAAGGATTTTGACAATCCATAAAGATCCGTATGGGAAATCGATTTCAAACTATAAAGGACCTTATCAGGAGGAACTTTATTGTTAGCCGGTATAGATGAAGTCGATATACTCAAGTCAAGTTGACCTAGGTCCTGGGGTTGGACCCAAAGTAATCGGACTCGGGTTAATCGATAATGCATATTCAGACTTTCAGGTCTAGGCTTGCAGATCTGGATCAAATATCCAAATCTATTTGGAAAATTCTAGGGAATTTTTAAGTTTTTGAGGTCAAGTTGAATTCTATTAAATAAATTTTCTCACATCCAAACTTAGATTACAAAACTTTGAAATTAAAATTCTACAATTTTAATCATGCCATAAATTGAAATAGAATTTAACAAAATTGAAGGAACCAACCTCTATCTTCTGAATCCTCAAATCTGCAACCTTGATTTTTCTTTACTGCCTTTCCCAAATATCATTCTTTTGGTTTTACCTTTGCAAATCAGAACCCAACAAGTTTCCAATATACCATCTTCCAGCTTCTTTTTTTTTTAACCTCGATCTTTCAAACTCTCAACTATTTTTCACTCTCTCTATTTAGTTTGTTTTCCTCCAATTTGTCCCACAAAATTCTCTCTCCAGTGTTTCTCCTCCATTGTTCTCCCCTAACAATTCTCTGAATATCCTTATTTATAGGTCAAGGGAAGCATTTCCAATTAAATTTGATTAAACAAATCAAACTTAATGGATGAATCAAATATAAAGTCTAATTGATTAATTAATTTGAATTTGTCCAATCAAATATAAAGTCTAATTGATCATTTAGTTTTAATTAGTCCATCAAATTCAAAACTAATTGGTTGATTTTTCTATGATTTATTATTGAAACTTCGTTGTGTGTGTGCGCGTGCGCAGGTGCAGGCACAAAGGTGCTAGCCCACCAAATTTTTTCTGCATTTTTCTATTTTTTTTTTCATTTTTCATGTATTCAATTTTTTATTTTCCATGCATTCAAATTTTTTACTTTCTATGTATTCAATTTTTTTATTTTCCATTTTCCATTTGAAATTGCACAAAAAAAAAATGAATATAAATTGAATGGAATAGTCCGATTTTTGCTATATAGAAATTTTTGCTATATGGAGTCCCGGATGAAACAGGGTGTTTACACTTTGTATTTTTCATTGGTATTATCAAAGTTTAGAATGGGGTCATGATGTCATAATATAGATTAATATTTAAAATAATATCCAAAATTTTCCTTAAATTTTTAAATATTTAACCAAATGTTGAAGTAGGAGATATTCAAATGGTTAATATTTGGGACTTCCAAGTTAGAGCTCTCAAATTTTAGTTTTAGAGAATAGGAAAGGTATGCAAATAATCTACTTTTCATTTAAGGCCCCCTATAAATTTCAAAAATAAAAAATAATAAGTGAAAAATAATTCATAAATCCGTTAAAGAGTATATTTTACCAACTTTTAGCAACTATATATCCTTTTCATAAGAATCTTTACAATTGCGTCAACAACTTTTGGTGCATTAGTTATGTCATTTATTACTCTCAGCTTAAATCATAAAAAATTTAACATCAATGTCATATTATTACTCCAATCTTACATCACCAAAGTGTGAAACTTTGTACTCCAACACTACGATAGGTAAAAGTAAGCGATTGGTTTGGCTCTTAAAGACTTTTTTCACATCTGAGTTTTGCGAATTACAAGTCCTACATGTTTTGAGTACCTTGTCTTTCGTACAAGATTTTACCTCTCTATCTTTGCCTGTCACATTATTTTTCTGTTCCATATTTATGATTCTTCTCCAATTCATGTCAATTCTTCTTCCATAACATTACACATCGTAATAATTCAAAAAATTTGCCAAATTCCTAAGAGATATTGTTTTAACTCATTAAGGCTTTTGAGGCAATTGCGGGGAGGATTCCCCATTCACACTATGGTTTCACCTTTATGGATTTTACTTCGCTTCCACCCGTGAGAGACCTAGCAGGCTACAGGGCAATGGCGAACCCCCTGGAGGTAGATTCTGCCAATGAGGTCAACTTTTGCAATACTATTTTGAAGGACATGGTGGAAACGCTCATGGAGGATCAAGACACGTGTTTTGCCCAGCACCCCACTTGTGCCAAACACCAATACTACAATTAATACTATTGAATATATAAAAATTAGAGTAATGCTGAAACTAATAATAAAAGATAGTAAAAAAAATAATACAAGAATTTAACGAGGTTCAGTACAGAATTATCTACATCCTTGGGCGCCGACGATCAATCCACTACATCTTGACAAAGTACAACTTTGAGGCGTGTTTTAAAAATGGAGAGTTGAACTCTTTACATAACTTCAACCTCAAGTCCAAAAAGCACTCCTCACCAATGTGGGACAAACAAAGAAAAAATTCAAAACAACTTTTCTACCAATGTGAAACTTTTCTACAAATGTGGGACCAAAAACAACAAATCTCTACCTTGATGATAAATTCAACAAATTTTTTCATTCACCAACATTCTTTGGAGTTCCACATCATCTACCCCTTTAAAAAATATTCAGATTTGTAGGATATTGATCAAGTCCAAAAAAAATTTGAACTTGATTGTTGTTACAATCTTGATCAACATATCTATGGGATTTTCAACTATAGCAATCTTCTGAAGAAGTATTTTGCCTCCATCAATAATATCCCGCATAAAATGAAACTGAACATCGATGTTCCTTGTTCGTGCATGGTAGACTTGATTTTTTACCAAATGAATAGCACTCTGGCTATCATAGAACACAATAATTTGCTTTTGAACAACTCCCAAATTTTCAAGTAAACCCTGCAACCAAATAGCTTTCTTAATAGCCTCTAAAGGTGCCATGTACTCTGCTTCTGTTGTAGATAAGACAATGGTAGACTATAAGGTAGACCTCCAACTCACAAGACCATTAGCAAATGTAAAAACACATCCAGTAGTTGATCGACGTTTATCCAGATCTCTTGCAAAATCAGAATCCACATATCCAATAACCTGTTGATCAATAGTATTATTTTTCTCAAATAATATACCAACATCAATTGTATACATAATATATCTCAAAATCCATTTCACAACTTGCCAATGTCCTTTACTCGGATTATGCATATACCTACTAACCATACTAACAGTTTGTGAAATATCAGGTCTAATACAAACCATTACATACATCAGACTTCCAACAACACTTGCATAAAGAACCTGTGAAATATACTTACATTCCTCCTCTGATTTAAGAGATAAAGCTGCACTAAGTTTGAAATGAGGAGTAAGAGGAGTGCTTACTGGTTTTGACTGCTTAGACATGCCAAAATTCTGTACTACCTTATTCAAATATTGTTTTTGAGACAAACTAACTCTTCCTCTCATTTTGTCTCTGCGAATCTCCATGCCAAGAATCTTCTTTGCTTTACCAAGATCTTTCATTTCAAACTATTGATTTAACTGACACTTCAACTTGTTGATTTCTTCCCTATTCTTTGAAGCTATCAACATATCATCAACATAAGAGTAAATATATATAAAATCCATTTTGTAGTCTGCGAAAATAAATACAATGATCATGTTTATTTCTAATGTACTTGTGACCTATCATAAACTGATGAAATCATTTGTACCACTGTCTTGGAGACTATTTTAAACCATACAACGATTTACTAAGTTTACATACCAAAATTTCTTTTCAAGCAACCTGATATCTGTTTGGCCGAGTCATATAGATTTCCTCTTCCAAATTACCATGTAAAAATGCAGTTTTTATATCGAGTTAAACTTGTTCAAGATCAAATTGTGCTACCAAAACCAACAAAATTTGAATGGAAGAATTTTTAACAACTAGAGAAAATACCTCATTATAATCAATGTCTTCCTTCTGTGCATAGCCTGTAGCTACCAATCTATCTTTGAAGTGAACATTATATGCGTCTGGAAATCCTTCTTTCTTTACATAAACCCATTTGCAACCAATTGCTTTCTTACCCTTGGGCAGTTGGGCTGACTTCCAAGTCGGATTCTGATGAAGAGACTGCATTTCTTCATCCATCGCTCTGTTCCACTTGTCTAATTTAGAGTTCCTCATTGCTTCTTTGAAAGTGCAAGGAACATTATCATCCACAACTAGAAGTGCATAGGCTACCATATCAATATATCGAGTAGGTTTTCAAATTTTTCATCTTGGCATATGAGAAACAATTGATTCTTGTTGTTGTGAAGATTTTTGAGTTAAAATCTCCGCTTCTTGTACACTATTCCCCACCGTAAATGGAGAGTTACCTTGTGTAGTCTCATTTTTCACTAGGTTTCCTAAAATTATCTCAACCTCTACCTGTTGTTGAGTACCACTAGTCTTTTCTTCAACTCATCACTCCTTGCGTATTATTTTCTTTATCATCGCAAGTTCATCAAAAGTTACATCCCTGCTTAAAATCATTTTTCTTTCATCTCTAAACACCAAAGATGGTATCCTTTTACTCCTACACTAATTCCCAAGAATATTGCTTTCTTGGCTTTTGGATCCAACTTAGATTCTTTAACATGATAATAAGCCATAGAACCAAAAACATGTAAAAAATCATAATCACTAGCAGGCTTTCTAAACCATACCTTATAGGGTGTTTTCCCCCTATTGTAGATGATGATAGATAGTTGATGAGATGACACACATATCTAATAGCCTCAACCCAAAACCTTTTGTCTAACCTAGCATTAGACCATATACATCAAACTTTCTCTAGCAAAGTATGATTCATGCGCTCTGCCACCCCATTTTACTGTTGTGTATCTCTAACTGTGAAGTGTTGAGCAATACCTTCATCCTAACATACCTTCATAAATGGATAACTCGTGTATTCACCACCATTATCTTATATGAGCCGTTTAATATTTCTGCCAGTTTGAGATTCAACTAATTTTTTCCACTTAAGGAAAATATCACTTACTTCATTTTTATGCTTCATCGAATACACCCAAACTCTTTTGGAAAAATTATCCACAAAAGTGAAAAAATAATGCATACCACCTAATGATGCTATTTTTGTGGGCCCCTATACATATGTATGGATGTAGTCTAAAATACCTTCAGTTTGGTGGATTGTAGTGTCAAATTTCACTCTAATCTTCTTTCGTAGAATGCAATGCTCATAAAATTTAGGTTTGCACACCTTTGCACCCTTCAACAAACCTCACTTAGCTAATTGTTGCAAAGATTTTTCTCTTGCACGTGCCAATTGCATATGCCATAAGCTAGTTTTATCTAAACTAGAATTTTTCTCAAAAACAATAGCTGCTGAGCCAATAACTGTACTACCTTGTAAATAATACAAGTTATTTTTCTTTATTCCTTTCATCACCACCAGCACACCTGATTTAATCTTTAAGGTTCCATGTTTCAAATTGATAGTGAACCCCTTTAGATTCTAAGATACCCAATGAAACTATATTTTCCTTTAGGCTTGGAACATACCTAACATCAGACAAGGTTTTACTAGTTCCATCTTGGCATTTCAATTGTATTGATCCTATTCCACTTGTTTTACAAGTATTATCATTTCCCACAAAAAAATACTCCACCGTATAATTATTAAAAATTAGAAAACCATTATTGGGACACATGTGATAGGAACAACCAGAATCCAAAATCCACTCACCAAAAAAATGTGACGAAGATGTTCCAACAAGAGAAAAATCTGACTCACTTCCATCGTCATTGGCTATATTGACATTAGAATGTGCTTTACCCTTATTCTTTTGGTGTAATTTAGGGCAATATTTCTTCCAATGTCCTTTCTCACAACAAAAGGCACATTCATCTTTAGCAGGTCTCCCACGAGATTTACTCCCCCTATGAGATTGACTCTTCCTTCCAGGCATACGACTCTGAGAACGTCCCCTTATTGTTAATGCTTATGTTGTTTCCTTATGGACCATTTGATCCTTCTTTCTTCATTCAGTACTAATCAATGTAGTACAAACAACATCAAAGTAACTTTATCTTTCCCATATAATAAAGTGGTGGTCAAATGTTCATAATCATCAGGGAGAGAGTTCAGTAACAATATGAATTTATCCTTATCTTTCACCTTTTCATCCAAATTTAACAAATTAGCCAAAATTTTATTAAAATAATTTATGCGATCATTAATAGAAATACCTGGTTGATATTGGAAGCGAAACAATTTCCTTTTCAAATAAAACCGATTTTCCAGACTCTTGGTCGTAAATGTATCTTCCAATGTCTTCCACAATTTCTTTGCAAACGTCTCCCTCATAACACAATAGCTCTGATTTTTAGTGAGACACGGGCGAATCGTACCACATGCCTGATGATTGATCTTTTCCCAATCTCTGTCACCCATATCCATAGGTTTATCATCCAAAGCAATATCGAATTGTTGTTGATACAAGATTTCCATCACCTCACATTGCTACGTACCCAAATTATTGGTGCCATCAAATTTCTCTACCTTAAACCAAGCATTAGCTATTGTATTTGATGATGATATTGAAGCCAAAGGGGTTGGAGTTCGTGTGGACAGAGTTTCTTCTACTTCTGCACTAGTTTATGTCATCTTCTATATATTCAATAACAACCAACAAAGTAAAAGGCCTAAGATGAATATTACGTACCAACAGTGCCTACTCTGTTTTATCTTATGAAATTCCACTTTGACCAGGCCGACCTCTAGAGAGCGACTGAGCCGCAATGGTTTCTGAGTACTCGCTTATATAAGGTCTTTCATAGGCATCAAATTTGGAATCAAGGAACCTAACAAAGGAACACCTCCGTATCGACACTATTCAACCTAGCTCTGATATCAATTGTTGTGTCAGACACCCCATTTGTGCCAAACACCAATGCTACAACTAATGCTATTGAATATATAAAAACTAAAGCAATGCAAAACTAATAATAAAAGATAGTAAAAAAATAAGACAAGAAATTAATGAGGTTCGGTATAAAATTACCTACATTCTTGGGCATCGACGATCAATCTACTACTTCTTGACAAAGTACAACTTTGAGGTATATTTTACAAATGGAGAGTTGAGCTCTTTATATAGCTTCAATATCAAGTACAAAAAACACTTTTCACTAATGTGGAACAAACAAAGAAAAAATTCAAAACAACTTTTCTACCAATGTGGGACAAAAAACAACAACACGACGGATATTTTCATCGACCCTTTGGCTCTCAAAACCATCAATAAATCATTCTATGATGTTTTGGGTCAGAGGGAACCTCCCTGGCCTGGTCTGCTGATGGACGCGTTTGTGAGAAAACTTGCTTCTTCAAATAATTTTACCAGCCAGGACGAGTTCGTGTTGCTGTTTGAAAGAGGCGCAAAGGAAGCCAATAAATTCCTTCCAAATATTGAGCTGGGAAAGTATAACTGCACGGTGCTGAACAAGTCTAAGGATGATGGGAGGGAGAGTTTGACCGATGGCAAAGTGGGAGAGAATGATGAACCTTTTGGAGAGGATAAGTCCACATTTTTTTTCAGAAGAGGGGCAGAGGAAGCCAGTAAGTTTCTTACGATTGTCGATTTGAATGACTATAATTGTGCTCTGCCTCGATTGTCGAAGGAACCTACAGCAGTATGGTAGGTAGAGAAGAATTTTCTTGATGTCAGCGCAATAAGGAAGAAGAATGGAGTTTTTAAAAATTTTCTTAGGTTCAACTAATCTGGCAATAGTAATACTCAACCTAGGGTCGGTCTATATACACATAAACCCAAATGCCAGATAAATGTAAGATGCGGAAATTAAATCATACGCAGTATTCAAACTTTAACATACATGTGCAAGAATATAAATTGTGGAAATATAAATCGTGCACACACAATATGTTATCGAGGTTCGGCCAATACTGCCTACGTCCCCACCTTGGCTTACCAGTACAATGATTCCACTATAAGGCTCACTTCACGGGTGGAGCGGCACCTAATACAACTAGGTCAATTAGCACAGGACTGATCTCAACCTACAACCACACCTTACCAGGATGGTGCGCCTAACTTTCCTAACCAAGTCTAAGTCAATCCGGAACTATTCCACAAGGCTAGTCTCCCTTTTTAGGCACATGCCTGGAATATAATAATCAATTAAAATTTGGTATACAAATAAAGTGCTTCTATACAAGTAGGTATGTACTACAATATAGCACAGTATAATCAATGCACATCAGCAATATAGGAATTTTATGCTTAATGATGTGTATGTGTGCTATCAACACTCAGTATAATGTGTATTCTCAAATAAGCTCAAGAGTGTATAAACTTGTTTTTCTTTGAAACACAATATAGAATATCTCAATATCAGTTTAGGGTTTCAAAGATGATAGCAAGATTATTCAAACAAGATCAATTTTTTTTTCTCAATATAATAAATACAAGGGATGTTTGAATGCAAGCTTGTAAAAAAATATTTTGCACAAAAAAATATTGGCTAAGGAATCTTGCAATATCAATGCAAAGACCCTCAAGCCATTGAGTTTTTCCCCATACAAGATTTATTAGATTAAATCAGTGGAAAAACTCTTACTTAACTCTCAATATCAATAACAATCAACAAACAATACAAATGAGAGTATTAACTAAAGTGGAATGAAGTAAAAGCACTCTCACTACACTTGATTAATCAATAAATTGGAGTAAGAGAGTGTATGTAGGTAGTATGAGCAAAATAGGATTTGGAAATTTGAGAGAGTTTTGGCTTAATCCTTTTTTCTAATCACCCCTAGTCAATACAAATTGTTGATTTTGGTGTATTCCCAAAGGGGGAGGGGGGGGGGGAGAATTGGGTATTTTAAAAATTCTTTGAAACTTATTCACAACTCAGTCCCTATGTCTAAATTTAACCAATTACTTATCAAGTTCGTGTGAGATTATTCAACAAACATACATGCAATGTAAGTAATGAAATGTAGTGCTGAAAGTAAAGAGATAAGAGAAGAGAGAATGCAAACACAATTTTTACAAGGTTCAGCCAACTCGGCCTATGTCCTTGCCTTGAGCAGCCCACTCAAAGATTCCACTATAATCCTTGCTCCTTAAATTGGGATGGAGCTTCCCTTACAATCCACTGCTTACAAGAAGTACAACTTCCTCCTACTCTACTGCTTACAAGAGATTCAGCTCTCTCCTCAAACTCGGTTCACAACCCGAACCGTGAATACAATGAAATCTATAAAACACTCAAAGTTGCTTCCAACGAAGCTAGTGAGTATAATTCAAATTCCTAATACATTAACATATGATGAAACTTGAAAATCTGAATGTATGAAACGATACAATCGTTTATGAATGAATATGC
Source organism: Malania oleifera (assembly GCF_029873635.1). Taxonomy (NCBI): domain Eukaryota; kingdom Viridiplantae; phylum Streptophyta; class Magnoliopsida; order Santalales; family Ximeniaceae; genus Malania; species Malania oleifera. The sequence goes on along the minus strand of NC_080417.1, from coordinate 63,525,497 downwards.
TTCAATATGCAAATTCCTTTTTTACCAAAACTCCTAAGTAATGATATATTTAAACGTTTTGGAGAATATTAGGGTTCTAGTTCACTATGTGAAAATGCACAAATATATATTATGTGAACTTATTAAAAAACTTTGTCTTGATTATTAGATCAATCAAAATGAACAACTTTCTTTCAAATATTCAATCACACAATGATCTTTGTAATATGCAAATACATATATATATACACATACGATATGTATTCCAAAGATAAAACACCAATGTAATATCTTTTAGAAAAATATCCTTCAATAATATATCGTTATGAACTTTATGGATATTCAAACAAATAGTCTTATAATATTAAAACTATCAAGTCTTTAAATGAAAACTCACTTGACTCAAGAATATTTAATCAATGACAAAATCGTTTCTCAAGTGATAATCTTATCAAAATGATCTAATATATGCAAACTCAAGATCAACCTCTTAACACAAATTCAAAAATGAATTTTGCAAAGAAAAGCTCTTAGGAAAAAATATATATCAATCAGGAAATCAGTATAGATAAAGAACTCTTATGAAAATAAATATTAACATGCATATTAATTTACTAAACTCAATAACAAATGCAGTGCACAATGATTTCTAAATTTTCTTTTGTAAATCAAGGTAGCCTCAGCTCAGATTTGACATAAAAACTTTAAAATCCGAATCTAAAGTTTCAGCAATATGTTCCAATCGAGCTAAACGTGGAATCTTCTCAAGTGAATGCCAAAGGTTTGTTCTTGTGTATTCTCACTGAGCTCTCTCCTTGCACTAGGGTTTAGATGTTGTATATATAGGTGTTTTACCTTTAGAATCAATCTTGATTGTTGGATTAAAAAATATTTCATGAGTTCTCTTAATAAAAAATTAATATTTTAAGTTTTCCCGCAAGTTCAGATGACTGAGGTCAAGGGCCCAGACGACTGAAGTTATTTTAAGCTTTGAAAAAATAACTTGGACACGAGGTCAGACGACTGAGGTTAGCGCTCAGACGACTGAAGTGTCGAGTTCAGATGACAGAAGTGTAAGTTCAATCTTCTGAGGTGTTTCTGCTAGGCTCTGAGTTTCACCAGAAATTCTTCATACTACTGAACATAATCTTTTGTCTTCTAAAAAAATTCTCTAGACGACTGAGGTTAACTTCGGTCTTCTGAAGTTGCCACTTCAGACGACTGAACATTGACTTTGGTCTTTCGAAGTTTCCAATTCGTAGATTTTTTTCTTTTAGTTTGAAAAATCTGTTTTTCTTTCTTTCTTGGCTCTTTTATAAAAATATTTTCGGGGCTCTAACATTATTTCTAAATCCATGAATGTATTCTAATATTGTTCATGAATTGCATGAGTCCTAAGATCATTCTAGTTCATGATTTGAGCCTCAAATTAAATCATGTGTTGGCCTCACTAGGCTTTTCAATCTTGTTTTGATGATAACAAAATGAATGATGCTTTAGCATATGGTGTTGAGTGATTTGATTTCAGATCTAGGTAAAAGGACACCCATGGTTGTTAAGCTGAAGATTAATGTCAATCTAGTGGAGGCTCCTCAGAATATTGAAGCAATGAATGACAAATGAAAAGGTCAAAGGCCAAGCAAATCTTAAAGTCAAAAGTGAACCTCGAGAGGGTGAAGGAAGCTAAAGGACTTAGTGATTGAGGAGACCATGATTAGAAGGATTGTTGTAAGTGTAAGAACCCAAAGAATTAGAAAGGTTCTCATCGACGAACATAGGGGATTCGTCGATAAGGATACAAGAGGATCTCGTCGACGAGGACAATTTTCATCGACGAGAAGATGCCGAGAGGGGGTTTATGGAGGTATGAAATTCGTTGATGAGGAGAGAAGGTTTGTCGATGAACTTCTTAAAGGACTCGTCGACAAGATGACGTGTCTTGTCAATGAATTTAGGGTTATAAATAGTGAAAACCTGGGTTAATTTGCAGAATTTGGCGTAAATCTTCCTCTTTCTAAAACACACCCCTCTCATTCTCTCTTCGATTTCGGCCCCATTTCTCACTGGATTGAAAATCCGAGGCCACCACGACGCTCCTAGTGAAGTTCTCTACAAGACTGTTAAAGCTAATTGTCGGTGGGAGTGGTTTGAAATTCATCCCAAATTCAGGATAAGGTGTTTTATTTAGAATATGTTTTCCCTGAAGTTATAGGAAATGTTGTATGCCGGAAAATACTGATGTTTTGTTATGGGAGATGTCGTTTTCAGGGTGTTGAGTGGAGAACCCTGTGGGTGTAGGGCCAGAGTTTAGTGAGGGCTTTTCAGAAGCTAAGTAAGGGAAATATGCTATGCTAGGAGTTTTACAATAATAGCAAAGATTTTATGTATATACCAATTTATTGTCCAGCTTTTATAGAATAAAAGTTTGCAATGCTTGTGTGGCCTAAGTAGATATTTATTTGATATAGAACTTATATAGCTCTTTACAGCATATCATACTATATAGTATTGACAGATAAAGATTGATGTATATCACAGTATATCTTAGAACAATTTATTATAGATGTTATCCAGATTAGTATGCATATACATAAGTTTATTCGGATTAGTATATTATAGTTTATTCAGAATTAGTACATTACAATTTTTATACAGATAAGTTTATATAGTATTTAGAGTAGACCATGTTTTTCCTAAATGCCATAACACTCAAAATATACAGACAGATGATACAAACAGATTATATAGACAAAATATACAGAATGGCATCAAGATGCTACAGTTATTCAGATATTACAGTATTTATAGTATAAAACTATAGTATTATGGTTATTTTGGAAACATGATAAAAACAGTAAAAGAGTATATGTGTATATATATATATATATATATATATATATATATATATATAGTATTAGATCCCTGTGAAAAGTTTTATACAGATACAGATACAGAATACAAAGCACGGTACCATTGCTAATACAGAGAGAGTGTAACCACATATCTCAGATAGTGTATGGGTACCGTCAAACTGTGCTAGGAGAGGATGTAGCTCCCCAGTTCGCTGGGTTGAAGGGACTGGTTTGATGAGGTAGCAGCCAGTCCCATGCCTAGGAGTGGATGCAATCTGGCCGAATTGAGGGAGTGTAAAGTATAGTGACTTATCTGGACGGCTGACTAGGTTAAGTCCTGCCTATGGGCCGCACAACCCTGTCATGAGGGGCCAAATCATGACATACAGAGTTCCAGGGATAAAAGCACAGTTATGTATATGTATACAATTTTATAGTATTTGATAAATATAATATGATATTAGCAGTATGAAAAGTAGAAAACTCAGATGATACAGTTATGTTTTAAATTGTGAAAAATATAAGATATTCTTTATAAATTTATTCTTTATTATAGCTCAGATGTTATTTAAAGTATATGTAACTTAGTCGTCACACACTTGTAATAGCATATTTCCACTTACTGAGTGTCGACTCACCCCATGACTCTAACATTTTTCAGGTAAGCTAGCTAGGCGAGCAAATCAGGCTCGCGGATAGAGAGTTTACTTGGTTACCCTAGTTATAGGGTAAGTTTGTACAGGGTTTTGTATTTCAGGATAGATATTACTAGAGAGAGATGCATTATATAACTATGGTTTAGAAATACAGATTCATGGTATTGTATGGTATATTTTGTTGTATGATCTATGTTTCCGCTGCGTAGGAATGATTTTGTATACATGATTACCCCGGTGCCTTCTGAAGCCAAGTTTCATAGCAAGGGGTATCAGAATAGTTCATATGTACAAAAAAATAATGATATAATTTTGAGGTCGTTATATTTTGGTATCAGAGCCTAGGTTGCTAGGTTTTGTAGACTCTAGAGTGCAGCGGGAAAACAATACCAGAATATAGGAAAAAGGATTTGAGGTTTGTTCAGTGGTCTAGATATAGGATTTTCGTGGTTGTTTCTGTATTTTTCTTGGGGTAACGATTTCAGGAAAGCCATGGTAAACTACTGACGAGTAGTGTATTTGGGTTGCAGGATTGGATTTTAAGATTAGGATAAGGAGGGATGATTAATAGAGGATTTGAAGTTTTAGTTAAATGGAATAAGTTGGGTTTGTATGGGAAAAAAGACTCTAAAATGGTGTTTTATATATTTGCAGGATGGACCTAGGAGGCAGTAGTGCTTATGCTAGTGGTGATGATGGAACGGGTCCTTTTGGCGTAGGAGGTGGAGATTCAAATGTTGTGCTACGTAGTGTGGCTCAACAAGTTATGGATGAGATAGCACAGAGTTCTAAAGAGCAGGGAGGTCCATCTCCAGCTCAGGGATGTACCATATAAAAATTTATGAAGATGAATCCACCAACATTTTCTAGAATGACTGACCCTGCAGTTGCTGAGAATTGGGTGTAGGAGGTAGAGAAGATTCTGATAGTACTTCACTGCACAGATAAGCAAAGAGTTCTATACACAACGTATAGGCTGGCAGGGTAGGCCAAGAGATGGTGGACAACTACTAGGCTATCGGAGGAGCAAAGGGCTATACTAGTGTTGATGACTTGGGCTCGATTCAGGGAGGTGTTCTTCGATAGGTACTATCCTGCTTCAGTCAGAGATGGTGTTCTCTCATGCCTACATATATAAGATCATTTGTGAAAATGAAGCATAGATTAACTACTTTGATTAAGAGAAAATTCTCTGAAAACCCAAAAGCCTATACTACTCATTTTTTAACCTTATTCACTCATGCTTACCTTTTATTTGTGCCTACATTATCTGTAAGTTGATAGAGTGTTTGTTTTGAAAAGGTTTGCTCTCCTTGTTCTATTTGATTGACACGATTTTCTTGAGAGCCAAACCTAAGGACTCTTAGGGGACTTTGTTGATAAGTCTATCCTAAGAAAACTTTGATAGATCTTCTAAGCTTGCACCTTTGTTGCAATATCTTTTTTTTTTTTTTTTTGTTGCAAAATATTTTCAAAATACTTTCAAATATCTAGTGTGCTTTGTCTTGATAAGTCTTTGAAGAGATATTTGTTTGTGTAAGAGAAATCTTTGTTGCAATATTCATTGATATATATTTCTAGTTGAATACAAAGATTAAACTCTTTTTGCAAACCAAACTTATAAATTGCTAGAGCTTCATATACATATATATATATATATATATATTGTTTGGTAAAATATCTTTGTTTGAGCACTCAGATTGAATACATTTTGTCACACAAAGATTATACTTGCTTGACATTCTCACGTACGCATTAAACTGGTAGAAAATACGTTTGAGAGTTTAACTATCTAGACCACACAGAGCTTACATATTGAATCATATTGAAGTGTATGTTATTGCGTGTATTTGGGTACAAATCTGCTTTACACGAAAGCACAATCACTGTATCATTTGATTGTATTTCATATACTGTTATATTTCCAGGCACAGGCCTGAGAGGGAGACTAGCCCTGGAATAGTTCCGAATTGGCTTAGACCCGGTTAGGAAAGCTAGGTGCGTCGTCCTGTTAAGGTGTATAGGTTGAGGTCAGCCCCGCTAATTGACTTGGTTAAGGTTGAGATCAGCCCTGTGTTAATTTGACCTGGTTGTAAACGGTGCCGCTCCACCCTTAAGTGAGCTATTAGTGAAATCCTCGGGCTTGCGAGCTAGAGGCGGGGACGTAGGCACAGTTGGCCAAACCCCGATAACATATCCTGCGTATTCTTTACATTTTCGCAATTTATTTACTGCACGTGTATGTTATATTGTGAATGATTAGGTTTACATTTGCACAGACAGACCCTAGGTTTAGTAATATAGTTTATTTACTCACTCGAAAAATGAGCAACTCGAAAGCTATCCAAAGTATAGAAGTTACGTCGTGTAATATTAAGCCCAAGGGCTAGATCGTCTCCTCAGGGAATGCGTTTTAATCTCTAATTTTACGTTCATCCAATCGAAAATAAAAATGTACTGAACTTAGTTTAGATTTGGGATTTTCAAAATTGTTTGATTTTACTTTTAAAAAATTAAATAACACGCAAATTAAAACTCTAAACTAACATGCATTAAATAAAAAATATATGGAAATCCTAATCTACTTAAGGAAATACCTAAACACACATTATTAAAGATGGCAACTACGGATAAGGAATTAAAACATGCAATGGAAACTCAATCACACACACACACATTAAAAATCGAAACTTTAACAAAAATCAAGAACTCGAACCAAAATTAAAAAAAAAAAACACAAACAAAAACCTAAATTTAAATGCTATCGAAACACAATAAAAATGCAAACTTTGATAAATCTGACCCTAATTAAGCTGAGCTTCAAAAAGAACCAAAAATTAACTACTACTAGCCAAATATACCACTAATTTCTATCTAAGAAAATAAATGAATACTACCATAATAAAAGCACTTTAAATAACATTCGCAATTCAAAATTTCAAATAACCCAAAAAAAATTAATACTTAACAGTTATCCGACTAACATAGCATTCAAATTCAAAAATTTAAATAATCTTCAAAAGATAACATTTAACACTTATTCAACTAACCAAAAATTATATAAAAAGAAAGAAAAGATGAGAGAGAGAGAGAGAGAGAGAGAGCCATGGAGAGCCGAGGGGCAGAGGCTGCTCTGCTGTTTTTTGCAGACAACAACTGTAGCTTCAGGTGGCTGTGTGGACTGGTGGTCTATTTCAGTGGCTGGACTTGCTAGAGTTGCAGTAGGAATAGCTGCTGTGTTTGCTGGAAGAGCAGAGGGGGTCTTCGGCTGGAACATGGGCTGCTACAGCTGCTGTGTTTGCTGAAGTTGCAGCAGGAACAGCTGCTGTGGTGGAAGCCAAGGAGTTGGTGCTCTGCTGGTGTTCACGGGAAGCTAGCCGAGAGAAGGCTGGAGCAAAGGAGAGTCGAGGAGAGCTTTAACGGACTGCTGGGAACAGAAGGAAGAAGGAGGAAAAGAGGGGATTTTAGGGAGAGAACTAAGAGGGGAATAAGGAAGAATAAAAGAGAAAGAAAAACAGGGGAAGAGAAGAAGAAGAAGAAGAAGAAGAAGAAGAAGAACACAAGGGAAAGAAGCTGCGAGAAAGACAGAGAGAGCTGGTTGGGGGCAGTGCCCAACAGGCAAGAGAAAGGGAAAAAAGAGAGAATAAAAAGGGGAGAGGGGAAAACATAGCCCTAAGACCCAGATAGGAGACCCGACCCAGCAACTTGACCCAATTGGAGTTGACCCGAATTGCTATATTTTTTTTTTCATTTTTTTCATTCTCTGTTCATCGCAAATCTGACTCTTCTGGAGCCCATAACTCACAAAACTCAAAACACAAAAGTTGTATATAATCCTTTCCTCTTTCTTCAAAAATTTGAATCGTCTCGATCGGAGTTTAGATAGAAAAGTTATATATGAAATACGAACAGGTGTCGGTTTTGGTTCCTAGGAATTTTCCTACGACAAAAAATTACCAAAACTTCATAAATAGTACAATAAAGTTCAAGAATGATGATTTCGGCACTTTATTAAAATATTGGATAATTTTAGATATTTAATTAAAAATATAAACCGTAAAGCCCGGGTTAAGATGCCCAATTACGCAGTTTTGATGCGTAATCACACCCCCCAACTAACGTTTTGCTAGTCTCTAGAAAATGACATGAATGAATCTCAGGGTGGTATCTACAACTATATACTCCAGGAATCATGAAATCAATGCACATGCGACATAATTATACCACTTTACATACAAGAACATAATTGAATTTCACACAAGCTCGTTCATATTCAATGCACACGACTCCAAAGCAAGTCACTCATGCAAGTTTCATCGTTTATATGTGATTTAAGAGCAGTATACTCACATAATGTTAATTAGTGACACATTCAGAGTTAATGCAGTCATATAAGTTTGAGTATAAATAGGTAAACTCTCGAGGTGTGTGTGATGTGTGTGACTCAGTACACCTAGGATGCCAGTGGACACCTACAGAACGGTCGCTTTGACTCGGCCTAACTGGTATACCCTCAAGAACACTCAAAGAAAATGGATTCATTCATCATATGTGAGGAGGAGTGTCGCGATCAAACATCCCACATATTAAAAGGAACAAACGCTAATTATATGGAGTAGACTAGTCTGGAAAGGATCTAACCTATCTATGAGGTGTCGGGTCCTTCGCCCTAGCATCTTCTCACCTACTCGCCATATCCAACTGAGACCACCCTAGATCAACTCATTCACAAACTTGTCGTGAATACATTTGAGGCATTAATCGGTTGAAGAATCTTCATATGTGGAAAATATGTGTCGTGTCCTTGTGATATGTATTTGGACCGGCATTGACTTTTCATTTCATACGCATGTGTATTGCTTATTCTTTCTTCTACTCATTCTTCATTTTCTATCTTTTCTTGATTAATTAGGACAATCTTAACACTTCTTTTGTAATCTTCATACAATCAATGGGAATTGAGCTCGAATAGGGATCTATGAATTAAGTCTATCTCTAGGGGTGGCTTAGCCTTCACATCTTGAGTAGGCTACAAGACCTAGGTTTCTATCTCCCCACTTAGTGTCACCTCTAGGCTAGCAAATCAAAACATAGACTAGTGTACAAAGGAATCATCCAGAAAAAGAGAATTGAGTTCTATGAACTCTGATTTGATATTAACGCTCAAAAGGATGATAAATAGCTCAAGGATATCTCACAAGGTATCATAGTCTCCACGAGTGTTCTCTCAGTGCTCACAAGGAACCCTAAGTACAATGAATCACGTAAATGTGTTTATTTAGCCTCGTGAGATGCATATAGATACAAGAAATTATATAGCCAAATTAACACGAATGTACTACTAATCAATTCTTCATGGAGTCATAAGATCATATAAAGAGAAAACAACGCATGATTGACTCAAGTGTGTAATTCGTAAGTTATGTGCAAGTATGTGAAAGGTATGAGTCAATGTTAAGCATGGCATAATGCAATGTAATCTTTCAGTGCTCCTCTTTCTTTCTCTCTCTTTTTGATTTTTTTTTGATTTTTTTTTTTTGGTTTTTTTTTTTTGATTTTTTTTTGTTTTTTTGTTTTTTTTTTGTTTTTAAAACCCAGTACGTGTACGTGCACAGTGTCACATGCGAATGCTCATCCCCCTCAACTAAAGTGGAACATTGTCCTCAATGTGCAAGCATAGGGGAAATAGAAAATACTGTGCACGGGAAAAGTAAGGCGTACCTGAGTGGCGAAATAATGGAAAACAAAGATCAAACTACGAGAAAATAGACCTGAAAACTAACTAAAAATAAAATAAGATAAAATAAAAGGAAAATAAGGGAAAGAAAAACATCACAATTTTCTGGCGGAGGCTCGGGAGGAATTTCATCTGGTGGTCACAGGTCTATAAATTGCATCGGCGGATCTCCAAATTTGAGCCGCCACAGTGGATCATTTTTCATACCTGCACGAAAATCAGCCTCAAATGAATTAATGCATGTCAAAATGCCAAACAATACGTGCACAGGTTGACCCTCGTTTGTGGACAAGAAAGGGTCTTTATTCAACGTTGTGTCCAAGAAATGTACTTCTTTACGAACTAACAGGAGAAAGTGATTGGAATAATTACCTGCAGTTCTTCAGAAGCATTAACATTAAAGGTTTTACCTGGTTCTTTGAAAATTAGGCTCTCACCAGTCTGGTCACCCTCTTTATCGGGTGTACATATCATCATACCACTGCAAGAGTCTGCCTCCACATTAGGCTCCTTAACATCTGATTCAGGTGGGAGTGATGGTTTCACGGTTTCTGAGCTCGGAGTATAAGGTACCACAGGTTGGTACTTCGTATGAGTATCAGTCTCCTCATCAACTAACTGCTCCACTTCTGGCCCCGTTTCCTCTGATTTTTCTTTGACCTCTTTTGGTTCAGTCGTGACTTCTAGTGCTGGGACAACTGGTTGTCTGACAATGAGCATCTCAGGTTGGGGGACTTCTTTCTCACTTCTCAAAGTGATGGCGGCCTCTGCTATCTCAAGAGAAACATCGTGTATTTGTTGGTGTGGCTGCTAGTACTCTTGAGGACTAGGTTGAGGTTCCACGGGCAATTCTTCGTTTTCTAAGATGTCTAACTGCGTGCTTATCGCATTAATGGTAACCCGCAATTCATTATTATAATCGACTTGAGTTTGCATGAATTGTTGGAGCATGTTCGCCATTTGTGCTATGCTATCCTCGAAAAGGTCCGACGGCGTACTTCTCTGGGGTATCTGTTGTGGCTGATATTGAGGCGGAGGGTTGTTTTGAAAGTTTTGTGGCTCATATACATCTCCACCACCGATTGTGCTGATAGGGTGTGCAGTTATGGGTGCCTGAGTGCATCGTGTGTTCCATTGTGGGACATTGTCAGCTAAGTAATCGAAGAATGATAATACCTAATCTGGATCCTCGCTAACGGGCTCTTCATTAGACATAGTCTGGACAAAACACTTACAATCAGGGGTAAGAGCAGTATAAAAATAATCAGCTAACCTCCATAAGTCGAACCCGTGATGTGGACAAGTGCTTAGTAGATCCTTGAATCGCTCCCAGCAAGCCCGAAATGTATCGTCATCCTGCTGCACAAAATTAAGAATCTGTTCCTACAAAAATTGAGTTCTCTGTGAGGGACAAAATGCATGCAGAAATTCACGCTCCATATCAGACCAATTAGTGATAGAATAAGGTCTCATAGAATGAAACCAAATTAGTGCCCTATCCTGCAAAGTAGCAAGAAATAAATTGTGCCACTCCACCCTTAAGTGAGCTATTAGTGAAACCCTCGGGCTTGCTAGCTAAAGGCAGGGACATAGGCACAGTTGGCCAAACCCCGATAACATATCTTGCGTGTTCTTTACATTTTCGCAATTTATTTACTGCACGTGTATGTTATATTGTGAATGATTAGGTTTACATTTGCACAGACAGACCCTAAGTTTAGTAATACAGTTTATTTACTCACTCGAAAAATGAGCAGCTCGAAAGCTATCCCAAGTATAGGAGTTACATCGTGTAATATTAAACCCAAGGGCTAGATCGTCTCCTCAGGGAATGCGTTTTAATCTCTAATTTTACGTTCATCCAATCGAAAATAAAAATGTACTGAACTTAATTCAGATTCGAGATTTTCAAAGTTGTTTGATTTTACTTTTAACAAATTAAATAACACGAAAATTAAAACTCTAAACTAACATGCATTAAATAAAAAATATATGGAAATCCTAATCTACTTAAGGAAATACCTAAACACACATTATTAAAGATGGCAACTACGGATAAGGAATTAAAACATGCAATGGAAACTCAATCACACACACACACATTAAAAATCGAAACTTTAACAAAAATCAAGAACTCGAACCAAAATTCAAAAAAAAAAAACACAAACAAAAACCTAAATTTAAATGCTATCGAAACACAATAAAAATGCAAACTTTGATAAATCTGACCCTAATTAAGCTGAGCTTCAAAAAGAACCAAAAATTAACTACTACTAGCCAAATATACCACTAATTTCTATCTAAGAAAATAAATGAATACTACCATAATAAAAGCACTTTAAATAACATTCGCAATTCAAAATTTCAAATAACCCCAAAAAAATTAATACTTAACAGTTATCCGACTAACATAGCATTCAAATTCAAAACGTTAAATAATCTTCAAAAGATAACATTTAACACTTATTCAACTAACCAAAAATTATATAAAAAGAAAGAAAAGATGAGAAAGAGAGAGCCATGGAGAGCCGAGGGGCAGAGGCTGCTCTGCTGTTTTTTGCAGACAACAGTTGTAGCTTCGGGTGGCTGTGTGGACTGGTGGTCTGTTTCAGCGGCTGGACTTGCTGGAGTTGCAGCAGGAATAGCTGCTGTGTTTGCTGGAGGAGCAGAGGGGGTCTTTGGCTGGAACATGGGCTGCTACAGCTGCTGTGTTTGCTGAAGTTGCAGCAGGAACAGCTGCTGTGGTGGAAGCCAACGAGTTGGTGCTCTGCTGGTGTTCACGGGAAGCTGGCCGAGAGAAGGCTGGAGCAAAGGAGAGTCGAGGAGAGCTTTAACGGACTGCTGGGAATAGAAGGAAGAAGGAGGAAAAGAGGGGATTTTAGGGAGAGAACTAAGAGGGGAATAAGGAAGAATAAAAGAGAATGAAAAACAGGGGAAGAGAAGAAGAAGAAGAAGAAGAAGAACACAAGGGAAAGAAGCTGCGAGAAAGACAGAGAGAGCTGGCTGGGGGCAGCGCCCAACAAGCAAGAGAAAGGGAAAAAAAAGAGAATAAAAAGGGGAGAGGGGAAAACACAGCCCTAAGACCCGGATAGGAGACCCGACCCGGTAACTTGACCCAATTGGAGTTGACCCGAATTGCTATATTTTTTTTTTATTTTTTTCATTCTCTGTTCATCGCAAATCTGACTCTTCTGGAGCCCGTATCTCATAAAACTCAAAACACCAAAGTTGTAGATAATCCTTTCCTCTTTCTCCAGAAATTTGAATCGTCTCGATCGGAGTTCGGATGGAAAAGTTATGCATGAAATACGAACAGGTGTTGGTTTTGGTTCCCGGGAATTTTCCTGCGACAAAAAATTACCAAAACTTCATAAATAGTGCAATAAAGTTCAAGAATGATGATTTTGGCACTTTATTAAAATATTGGATAATTTTGGATATTTAATTAAAAATATAAACCGTAAAGCCCGGGTTAAGATGCCCAATTACGCAGTTTTGACGCGTAATCATTTATCTGGTTTAACCTAGGTGATAAATTTTAAATACCCAATTCACCCCCTCTCTTGGGGTTGCACCAAATCTAACACTTTGTAAAAACTTGGGAAACATTCAAAGAAATTTTAGGAACACGAAATTGAACCTTTTTAACTCTATAAATACATGAAAAACCAAAAGATTTTATACAACTACATACAATCAAGATTTACATTCAGCTATCAAGCCTTATTGCTAATATTCTTTAAAATCTTTATTGTTCACACTCTTTGCGGAGATTTTACTGAGTCTTGCTGATTTATTCTCACCGATCTTTGCGCACACATACTGAGTTTTTCAATCAAAGAAAGAAAATTCCAGTGATAAATTTTTTGAGCTTCAATTCAATTCTTTATTGATATTTTGAATTAAAGTATATTAGTTGTGCTTTAACCAGTACTAATCAGCTACATTTTGAGAGTGCTCATTGTACACAAGAATTGTTCTTGTTCTTGTTTGTGTATTGACGATTCATGTTTGTTGAATCGTTGGATTACTAAGCGTGGGGTATTGCTTGGAGAGGAGGAATCTATCCTACTTGAAGGAGTGTGTAAAACGGTTTGCTTTGCTCGACTAAATGAGTGGTATAGTGAAATCCTTGGGTGATGTACCTAAGGCGAGGATATAGGCGGGTATAGCCGAACCTCATAAAAATTTTGGTGTCACTCTCTTCCCTATTCTCTTTTAAATTTCAGCACATATAAACTGCGTGGATGTTTATTTAAATTGCTAGAAATTTTTTTGTGATTGAGAATTGTGGAAACCTTGAATAAAGGGGAGTACACTGATTGAATCTTATGGAAACCTTCTAAGGGAGTATGTTCATTATATAGGTCATTCATCGGCTACAACTCAATATCAAAAGATTGAATCTTGGAAGCTTGGTGGAATTGTTAGAGTATTTCATAATATAAAGCTTATCTTGATTGATTAAATTGACTTATTGAGTTTTGGTTTAATTTGCTAAAAAAAGTATTGACAAACTTGCAAAGCAATCAAATTGATATACTCATCCATAAAGACCTAAAATTAAATTGACGCTTGGTTGAAGTTGTGATTGAAAGTCAAACCGTACATGTGTGAAGAGTTGAGAAAGAATTAATACAAGAGTTCAAAGAAAGTTTTAAATCCCAATTCACCGCCCCTCTTACATTTTTTCAATTGTATTGTAATTAGGTTTCAATTGTGCATGCATTTCATTTGATTTAGTATGAAGCTCAACACTGACCTTAGATTGACCTTAGGATCCCAAGATTTTCATGAAAACCTTTTATTTACAAAGCTAAACTTATACCAAAAGTTTTGAAGTGTTATTGAAATCAAAACAAAGGCGAAAATCATTTTTACAAAGAGATTAGTCAACCGGTTGTTAAAGCCCAGTCAATCAAATAAAACAAAATAACCAAAAATATGTTTTTAAAAAGAGCCTAAGAGACCAGATGATTCTCCCGATCGATCGAACTTCATACAAGGTTGATCTAGTAGACCGAATCATAAGCTTGGTCGACTGAACTGCACTAAAAAAGGAAATCACCCTTTGGCCGGTCGACCTTACCTCTCAGGTTGAAGCAATTTTGAACTCCCAACGGTCGTAAAATTTTGAAATAAATTATTATTATAATACTCAACTATCATATAACAGTCATATTTCAAATTTTCCTATAAATACCAAGTCATTTCACTTGGGAAAGATTAGAGAATTATTTTAAAAGCTTATTTGATTATTCTTTGATTCTTGTTTATATTTCTTACTCATTTTCAAGATCAAATTCTACTTTCATTTTGAAAAATCTTTTTGGAGAAAATCTTTAGGTTTTTCAAGAAAGTTTTGAGCATAAATTCAACTCATATATACTTGCTTGGAAAGCTTATCATTCTTGTTTTATCAAGGGTCGATCTTGAGAAAATCATTTTCCAAACTTTCATTTACTTGAAAAATATTTTTGAGAGGAAAACCCTAATTATACCGATCTTCAAATTTCAAATCACTTGAGAGTGCATTTAGAAAGTTTTTCATTGTACAAATAAGCTTTTAAAGAAGCATCTTCTCTTACGTAAAAATCATTTTTCAAATCAGCTATTCGCAGTTTGGGTTGTGAATTGTGCCAAGTGAGGGTACATCACTTGGAGAGGTTCTCTACCTAGAAGGAGGGATTACGGTATAAACCGTATCAAGCGAGGGGATATCGCTTTGAGAGGCTTCTCCGCTTGCAAGGAGGGAATACGGTTCATGTTTGAACCATGCTGAGCATAGGGTATCTCTTGGAGAGGTATGTCTGCCTATAAGGACTGGTGTAATGGGTGGCTCCACCCAGTTTTGAAGGAGTGGTTTAGTGTAAATCTTTGGGTGGTTTGCTCAAGGCATAGGCAGGGATAGCCGAACCTCGTTAAAAATTGTTGTGTTTGATTTCTCTTTCCCTACACTCATTTATATTTCCGCATATGTATGATTGTTTATATACTTTTTGTGATTAATTTACATACACGCCTTAAAATTTGATTGGGATATTGTCGGTGAATCGGTAAAATAGTTAGTAAAAGTTTTTAAAAATCCAATTCACCTACCCTCTTGGGATTACTCCATACCTCACAATTTTGATTAATCAATTTTTTAAGTGTTAAATGTTTGAAATTTATAATTATTGAAATTTAATTAAATATATATTCTTAAACTTTTTGTATTGAAAAATAAATTATTCTTTATACATTGATTATACACATATCAAGTGTATAATGATGTCCAAATACTTATGAGGATTTGTATTTTAAATCAAATATTGACATGAAAATTTTGTATATATTTTTTAAAAATCTTATAATATAAATTAATTAAAATTTTTTTATGAATATATTATTTTATAAAAGTATTTTTTATACCTCAAACCCAACTGCCCCAAAGTATTTTATACAATCTTATGTATGACCACCATGTCAAAGGGCCCTATTTTCAACTTTTGCCTTGCGGGGACAAGATCCGCAAGGGTCGGTAAGAAAAAAGGAACCCACCAAAGTCAAAACAGGACAAAGAATACTAGAAAAGTAGAAGGTTGACTAGAAAAGTCGAAGTTGGATATTGATTTTTGTACTATTTATTTACTCTTGCCAATTTCATGCAATTTCTAATTTTTCCGACCAACCAAACGTGTATCACCTTCTCAAGCAATTTATTTAATTATTTTAATTTTGTTAATTTTTATGATTTAAATCTTATCATCACTGTATTTAGAGGCATATATAATAAATTTTTTGAGTTTAAATTTAAATAAATTATATTTAAATTCAATTAAAACTTATGTTACATAATGTGAACTTAACCTCAGAAGCTTAAATTATATCTATCTTTCGCAAAGTAAATAGGAGTTTGAAAAAGCACCTCAGCTGAATTGAATTTAAATAGGCCTTACCCCAAGCGCCTCAGCTGCGTTAACTCCACATTCAGAAAATAAATTAAAGTAAGATAGACACCCGTATTTATATATACGGAGGGAGGCCGGGGCGCCGTTTTGGTCAAAGATGAAGGGCGCAAAATCAACTGGCCAAGGGACAGGCTGTTTCTTGATTGGGGAAGGGGCCACATTGATCGATTGACACTTCCCCTGCATTATTTTATATTATTAAATGCACTGTGATAAAAATTAAATTCTGCCATGGAATTATGGATTTCAGATTCTCCTTAAGAAGAAAAAGAAAAAGATGCACTTTATATGATGCTAAGCACAAAGCTCAATTTGCTGGCTGATCTGAATTTGGAAGAAACTAGTTGCTCGGCTGATCTTCAAACTTCAACTGCAATTGTTGTGAGAACATTCAGATACATCCACTTGCGAAGAGAAAGAGAGATTTTTTTTTTTTTTAATTTATCTGTGTGTATCTGAAAGAAAAAAAAAAAAAAAAAAACCAAGAGCATAAGTATTTACATGTTCTTCTGAATGCAAAGGTAAATG
Source organism: Malania oleifera (assembly GCF_029873635.1). Taxonomy (NCBI): domain Eukaryota; kingdom Viridiplantae; phylum Streptophyta; class Magnoliopsida; order Santalales; family Ximeniaceae; genus Malania; species Malania oleifera. The sequence goes on along the minus strand of NC_080417.1, from coordinate 63,508,795 downwards.
AAATGTAATACAAATGTAAATGCAACACTTATATATTTCTAATAGTCCCTCTCAAGATGGAATGTATATATTCGGTACACCCATCTTGTTAAGTAAAGAATGAAATTTATGAGATTCAAGTACTTTAGTGAAGATGTCACCGAGTTGAGAATGAGAAGTAACATGACGTGTTTTAGACAGTAAATCAGGACAAAGAATACTAGAAAAGTAGAAGGTTGACTAGAAAAGTTGAAGTTAGATATTGGCCGTATCTTCCCACTTTTGTAGGTGGATTGACTAGATCCTCTGCATTGCATTGAGCCCAGCAATGACTTAATAAATAAATAAAATAAAATAAAAATACTTCAATGATTCATACATTTGAAATGTAAATTTGACATAACACTTATGAGAGGAAGTCAAATGTAAATATGAAACAAGTGAGTGAGTTATTATTCTAGAAATAAAAATAAGCTTAAAATAAAAATAATGATAAAAAAAATTAATAGCTCTTAATAATATGTTTTTTTCTTTTTTTAATAACATAGGAACTCCAACCACCAACAAACCCTTCGGAGCCCCTGGTGCAGCGCCGAACCTACGAATCAGCGTCCTCTCCCTATGTTTCGCTAATCAGGTAAAGTCCGGAATGCAGACACGACTTCCGTGCATCAGTTGGACATTCGACCAACCCGACTACTGGTACACATCTTTATTACCATCCACGGTCGCCACTGACTCACAGAAAACTCTTACCATCCACGATCCCCGCTGGCTCACGGAGCGAACTCTCACCGTCCATAGGTACCGCTGGCTCCATAAGTGTATCTACCTAGAATTGAACCCCTGATACTCCTTCTTACGTGCTGATGTCTTTCCACTATATCATGTCTGTTGGGACTTTAATAATATGTTTTTGATTTAATGAATTAGTGGAAAATGCTACACCTTTTATTAAATACTATTTATTTATTTATTTATTATGTATGCATTATATTATGTGTGGCATAATCCAAAAAAGCAGTAGATAAATAAAAGTGTAATATTTAGATGCAAAGTATAACACTATTTTTTTTTTTTTTTAATTTTGCTCGAATATGTAAGAGATTTTAATAGGGATTTAAGACATAAATTGCTATAGATTCAATATTTACATTTTGACTAGAAATATGAATATTCAAGTCTAGTTTAGTTGTAAAAAAAAAAAAAAATGTTCTTTAGTTTTTATTTTTAATAAAAATTTTATTTATTTTTTAGTTTTTAAAAATACATATAAAAAGGTAGAAAATATAGAATTTGTTTAAATGTGCAAAATAAATTTTTATTTTTCATATACAGATTTTAATATCATTAAAAAAAGGCAACTTGTTTTTCTATTTTTTTAAAAAAAATTACATAATGTAGTATTTGATATCAAAGATTTTGATAATTAAATTTGGATTTGTGTATTTTTTTTTAAAAATCGATAGACAATCAATGCTATTGATGTTCATTTTTGGTTGAATGCCCATGGAGATTGACAAAATCTTTTGCATTTTCTTGTCTTTTAGTTTTTACTTTTACCTTTTCTACTTTATTTTTGTCATTTTCGACTGTACCGAGTGATTCGAGTTGGTCCAAAATGGTAAGGTGCGATTCAATAGCGATTTTGACCTCGTGCATACAAATTGAAACAAAACCTTTTCTGCCAGTTTTGATTGCATTAGACGATTTGAAACGATCCGAAATGACAAGAAGAGGTATGACAATGATTTTGACTTGGAGCATGCAAATGGAGACAAAACTTCTATCATTTTGAACTATTCTAAACTCTTTTAACCAAGTATGACTGCATAAGGTGATTCAGGGTAGTTCGAAATGGTAAGAAAGGATATGATAATGATTTTGACTTCGGGCATGTAAATCGAGTTGAAACCCCTTGCCATTCTAGATATATTTTCTTTTTATTGTTGTATTATATGGCTCATATATTGAGTGGAAGACATGTACAAAGAGAAAACATGAAGAAAACAGGAATGCTGACTTGCAGGAGGAAATCGTCGATGATTTCCCTATAACCATCGACGGTTTGGTCTAGTGTAGTGAAATAGTCGACGGTTGTGGGTTTGTTACTTCGACTGTTTGCTCTCGGTATTAAACTGTCGATAGTATGTCCGCAACCCATTGACAGTTTGACTTGGTTACTTAGCGTTGTTTTCGAATTTTGAATTGGGATGTTGGACAGGTTGAGTTTTGGAGGGAAAGCCTCCAAAAACATTATATATATTTATTTTTTAAAAAGAAAATATTTATACATGCACAATAAAAAGATATAAAATTTGTCAATATGACAATCATAAGGTGGGGAAAAGGCATGATTTGAGGAAAGGTAACTTTTGAGTTAGGTGGCTTACTGGCTGGCAAAACTTTTGTGTCAATACCAACTAATTGGTTTGCCTAGGCGGGCTGGCTGGCATGCATCCACTTTCTTACAATTATTTCCCTTTCCTTTTTCGTTTTTTCTTCTTTCAGCTTTCTTTTGCTTCATCTTTCTTGGTACCCAAACGTAGAATAGAAAATAATATTGCCTTATATGATGATTTATTTATTCTTTATAAAATGATAAAATATAATTAATTTTTTATAAAAACATAACAATTTATAAAGAACTCACTCAACTGCAACAGTTTATGTTAGTGAAATATAGAAGTAGCTATTTTTCATCTACTTTGATTTTATATTTATAATTTTTTTTACATTGTAATTTTTATGGTAATAATTAGCACGTATTTTTTTAATTAATTATTCTTGCATTTCATAAACCAAACGTGGCAGTAATCTCACATTGAAATGAGTTGAATCAAAATTAAATGAGAAGCCAATATTAACAAAACCATGATTATGGGTATGATGAATGAGTGGTTAGGTTTTAATTTTGGTGGATGATGGAAGATAGACCCCATGCATGTCCCCTACCACACGCCAACTGCACATGGCATATGCATATGCATATGCATCGCCACTTCCTTTCCCTCATGGCCTCGTTCCCACTTACACTGCAAATTGTCCTAAAGATCACCCATCCATCCAATCTATCTATCCATACATGCACCCATAATTAATCTTGGACTCTTAGATTCTCACTTTACTTAAAAGCTCAAGCTTTTACGTTATGAACCAATAATATATCTCAAACTTTAACACTCCTTCGCACGTGCAGTTCAACAGAACACAGACTGGAACCCAAGACCTCATGGAAACCGGCGCAGATACCATGTTAGGTTACCACTCGCCTTAAAAGTTTAAGCTTTTAGATTGTGAATCAACAATGTATATCAAGCTTTAAAATGAATTGGTATATTTTGCTTAACTTTGTTTTAGATAAAATGTAAGAAATTTTTTATTTTGATTATATTTTTTTTCATATTAAATATTATTAAAAATTAAAAAAATTAATAATATTAAAATTTTAAAAATATTTTTATTATCAATATATTGTGTAAATTATTATCTTCGTCACTTTTCTTTATAATAACGTTTATAAAAATCCAAATGAACTTCGATCCTCTGCCTAACTTAGTGTATGTATCCGAATCGTACGCATGCGTTCCGTTCTGGTGTGGAAGGTGGAACCATGTGGGCGTACGCCTCACTACACCCATCTCTCCATCTCAGTCTCATGCTGATCACGTGCATATATGAATATTCATGTTCTTTTTCTTGCTAATTAAAAGCTCATTGAATTTAAGTTTGATGAGTAACAATTGAATTAAATAGGCCGCAGGGAATGAAATCAAATTTTATGCATAATTTTATAATGATTTACGTTTAAGTTTTCATTTTATTTCTTTCTTATCCTATTTAATTATGTGAGTCAATTAGATTTAATAATAAGAGACAGTTAGTCTCCAAGACTATTTATTCTTATCCTCCTAAAATATTCAAAATTCTGATCCAAAACTTTTAACATTAAAAATTTTAACTCCACCTATGGAATGTCTCTATAAAATATATATTAACAGAGTAAGTAAAATAAAAGCTCAAGAAGTTTGTATTCATAGTTTTACTATGTATATATATATATGTGTGTGTGTGTGTGTGTATTGAAATGCTACGTGCCCAATTTCGCTGCCATCAGAAACCAATATATACATATAGGAAGCTGTCTATATATATACACATACATAGAAAATCATTGGGACATTTTTATAAAAATAAAAATATATCGACAAGAATTCCTTCATTCTTGTGGATAAAAGGATAATGCCCCATAAATTTTTTTTATTCATATTATTTTAAATTTAAATAAAATAAAATGGATTTAAGTCTCATCTCATTTCATCATCCTTTGCATGTCAACATTTTGTCTTTTTTTGCTTTTGTTTCATGCAGGGGTATAAGAAATGATTTTACCAATGCGAAAGACTTGGAGCCAATAATTGGCTTTAAGGATCTAGCCAATGGGGCAAAATTACAACAATAAAACAAAAAACAAAAACAAAAAGCAAAATAAAAAGGAAAAAAATAAATAAATAATGAAAATTTAAAAAGGTAAAATGGAAAAAGAAAAACTCTCCTGATTGGTGCCTAGTAGGGATCCCACTCCAACAGTGTCTCCTTAATAATTTTAAGAAGACGATTTTTTTCTAAGAAGGATTTTGACAATCCATAAAGATCCGTATGGGAAATCGATTTCAAACTATAAAGGACCTTATCAGGAGGAACTTTATTGTTAGCCGGTATAGATGAAGTCGATATACTCAAGTCAAGTTGACCTAGGTCCTGGGGTTGGACCCAAAGTAATCGGACTCGGGTTAATCGATAATGCATATTCAGACTTTCAGGTCTAGGCTTGCAGATCTGGATCAAATATCCAAATCTATTTGGAAAATTCTAGGGAATTTTTAAGTTTTTGAGGTCAAGTTGAATTCTATTAAATAAATTTTCTCACATCCAAACTTAGATTACAAAACTTTGAAATTAAAATTCTGCAATTTTAATCATGCCATAAATTGAAATAGAATTTAACAAAATTGAAGGAACCAACCTCTATCTTCTGAATCCTCAAATCTGCAACCTTGATTTTTCTTTACTGCCTTTCCCAAATATCATTCTTTTGGTTTTACCTTTGCAAATCAGAACCCAACAAGTTTCCAATATACCATCTTCCAGCTTCTTTTTTTTTTAACCTCGATCTTTCAAACTCTCAACTATTTTTCACTCTCTCTATTTAGTTTGTTTTCCTCCAATTTGTCCCACAAAATTCTCTCTCCAGTGTTTCTCCTCCATTGTTCTCCCCTAACAATTCTCTGAATATCCTTATTTATAGGTCAAGGGAAGCATTTCCAATTAAATTTGATTAAACAAATCAAACTTAATGGATGAATCAAATATAAAGTCTAATTGATTAATTAATTTGAATTTGTCCAATCAAATATAAAGTCTAATTGATCATTTAGTTTTAATTAGTCCATCAAATTCAAAACTAATTGGTTGATTTTTCTATGATTTATTATTGAAACTTCGTTGTGTGTGCGCAGGTGCAGGCACAAAGGTGCTAGCCCACCAAATTTTTTCTGCATTTTTCTATTTTTTTTTTCATTTTTCATGTATTCAATTTTTTATTTTCCATGCATTCAAATTTTTTACTTTCTATGTATTCAATTTTTTTATTTTCCATTTTCCATTTGAAATTGCACAAAAAAAAAATGAATATAAATTGAATGGAATAGTCCGATTTTTGCTATATAGAAATTTTTGCTATATGGAGTCCCGGATGAAACAGGGTGTTTACACTTTGTATTTTTCATTGGTATTATCAAAGTTTAGAATGGGGTCATGATGTCATAATATAGATTAATATTTAAAATAATATCCAAAATTTTCCTTAAATTTTTAAATATTTAACCAAATGTTGAAGTAGGAGATATTCAAATGGTTAATATTTGGGACTTCCAAGTTAGAGCTCTCAAATTTTAGTTTTAGAGAATAGGAAAGGTATGCAAATAATCTACTTTTCATTTAAGGCCCCCTATAAATTTCAAAAATAAAAAATAATAAGTGAAAAATAATTCATAAATCCGTTAAAGAGTATATTTTACCAACTTTTAGCAACTATATATCCTTTTCATAAGAATCTTTACAATTGCGTCAACAACTTTTGGTGCATTAGTTATGTCATTTATTACTCTCAGCTTAAATCATAAAAAATTTAACATCAATGTCATATTATTACTCCAATCTTACATCACCAAAGTGTGAAACTTTGTACTCCAACACCACGATAGGTAAAAGTAAGCGATTCGTTTGGCTCTTAAAGACTTTTTTCACATCTGAGTTTTGCGAATTACAAGTCCTACATGTTTTGAGTACCTTGTCTTTCGTACAAGATTTTTACCTCTCTATCTTTGCCTGTCACATTATTTTTCTGTTCCAGATTTATGATTCTTCTCCAATTCATGTCATTTCTTCTTCCATAACATTACACATCGTAATAATTCAAAAAATTTGCCAAATTCCTAAGAGATATTGTTTTAACTCATTAAGGCTTTCGAGGCAATTGCGGGGAGGATTCCCCATTCACACTATGGTTTCACCTTTATGGATTTTACTTCGCTTCCACCCGTGAGAGACCTAGCAGGCTACAGGGCAATGGCGAACCCCCTGGAGGTAGATTCTGCCAATGAGGTCAACTTTTGCAATACTATTTTGAAGGACATGGTGGAAATGCTCATGGAGGATCAAGACACGTGTTTTGCCCAGCACCCCACTTGTGTCAAACACCAATACTACAACTAATACTATTGAATATATAAAAATTAGAGTAATGCTGAAACTAATAATAAAAGATAGTAAAAAAAATAATACAAGAATTTAACGAGGTTCAGTACAGAATTATCTACATCCTTGGGCGCCGACGATCAATCCACTACATCTTGACAAAGTACAACTTTGAGGCGTGTTTTAAAAATGGAGAGTTGAACTCTTTACATAACTTCAACCTCAAGTCCAAAAAGCACTCCTCACCAATGTGGGACAAACAAAGAAAAAATTCAAAACAACTTTTCTACCAATGTGAAACTTTTCTACAAATGTGGGACCAAAAACAACAAATCTCTACCTTGATGATAAATTCAACAAATTTTTTCATTCACCAACATTCTTTGGAGTTCCACATCATCTACCCCTTTAAAAAATATTCAGATTTGTAGGATATTGATCAAGTCCAAAAAAAATTTGAACTTGATTGTTGTTACAATCTTGATCAACATATCTATGGGATTTTCAACTATAGCAATCTTCTGAAGAAGTATTTTGCCTCCATCAATAATATCCCGCATAAAATGAAATTGAACATCGATGTTCCTTGTTCGTGCATGGTAGACTTGATTTTTTACCAAATGAATAGCACTCTGGCTATCATAGAACACAATAATGTGCTTTTGAACAACTCCCAAATTTTCAAGTAAATCCTGCAACCAAATAGCTTTCTTAATAGCCTCTAAAGGTGCCATGTACTCTGCTTCTGTTGTAGATAAGACAATGGTAGACTATAAGGTAGACCTCCAACTCACAAGACCATTAGCAAATGTAAAAACACATCCAGTAGTTGATCGACGTTTATCCAGATCTCTTGCAAAATCAGAATCCACATATCCAACAACCTGTTGATCAATAGTATTATTTTTCTCAAATAATATACCAACATCAATTGTATACATAATATATCTCAAAATCCATTTCACAACTTGCCAATGTCCTTTACTCGGATTATGCATATACCTACTAACCATACTAACAGTTTGTGAAATATCAGGTCTAATACAAACCATTACATACATCAGACTTCCAACAACACTTGCATAAAGAACCTGTGAAATATACTTACATTCCTCCTCTGATTTAAGAGATAAAGCTGCACTAAGTTTGAAATGAGGAGTAAGAGGAGTGCTTACTGGTTTTGACTGCTTAGACATGCCAAAATTTTGTACTACCTTATTCAAATATTGTTTTTGAGACAAACTAACTCTTCCTCTCATTTTGTCTCTGCGAATCTCCATGCCAAGAATCTTCTTTGCTTTACCAAGATCTTTCATTTCAAACTATTGATTTAATTGACTCTTCAACTTGTTGATTTCTTCCCTATTCTTTGAAGCTATCAACATATCATCAACATATAAAAGTAAATATATATAAAATCCATTTTGTAGTCTGCGAAAATAAATACAATGATCATGTTTATTTCTAATGTACTTGTGACCTATCATAAACTGATGAAATCATTTGTACCACTGTCTTGGAGACTATTTTAAACCATACAACGATTTCCTAAGTTTACATACCAAAATTTCTTTTCAAGCAACCTGATATCCATTTGGCCGAGTCATATAGATTTCCTCTTCCAAATTACCATGTAAAAATGCAGTTTTTACATCGAGTTAAACTAGTTCAAGATCAAATTGTGCTACCAAAACCAACAAAATTTGAATGGAAGAATTTTTAACAACTATAGAAAATATCTCATTATAATCAATGTCTTCCTTCTGTGCATAGCCTGTAGCTACCAATCTATCTTTGAAGTGAACATTATATGCGTCTGGAAATCCTTCTTTCTTTACATAAACCCATTTGCAACCAATTGCTTTCTTACCCTTGGGCAGTTGGGCTAACTTCCAAGTCGGATTCTGATGAAGAGACTGCATTTCTTCATCCATCGCTCTGCTCCACTTGTCTAATTCAGAGTTTCTCATTGCTTCTTTGAAAGTGCAAGGAACATTATCATCCACAACTAGAAGTGCATAGGCTACCATATCAATATATCGAGTAGGTTTTCAAATTTTTCATCTTGGCATATGAGAAACAATTGATTCTTGTTGTTGTGAAGATTTTTGAGTTGAAATCTCCGCTTCTTGTACACTATTCCCCACCGTAAATGGAGAGTTACCTTGTGTAGTCTCATTTTTCACTAGGTTTCCTAAAATTATCTCAACCTCTACCTGTTGTTGAGTACCACTAGTCTTTTCTTCAACTCATCATTCCTTGCGTATTATTTTCTTTATCATCGCAAGTTCATCAAAAGTTACATCCCTGCTTAAAATCATTTTTCTTTCATCTCTAAACACCAAAGATGGTATCCTTTTACTCCTACACTAATTCCCAAGAATATTGCTTTCTTGGCTTTTGGATCCAACTTAGATTCTTTAACATGATAATAAGCCATAGAACCAAAAACATGTAAAAAATCATAATCACTAGCAGGCTTTCTAAACCATACCTTATAGGGTGTTTTCCCCCTATTGTAGATGATGATAAATAGTTGATGAGATGACACACATATCTAATAGCCTCAACCCAAAACCTTTTGTCTAACCTAGCATTAGACCATATACATCAAACTTTCTCTAGCAAAGTCTGATTCATGCGCTCTGCCACCCCATTTTACTGTGGTGTATCTCTAACTGTGAAGTGTTGAGCAATACCTTCATCCTAACAAACCTTCATAAATGGGTAACTCGTGTATTCACCACCATTATCTTATATGAGCCGTTTAATATTTCTGCCAGTTTGGGATTCAACTAATTTTTTTCACTTAAGGAAAATATCACTTACTTCATTTTTATGCTTCATCGAATACACCCAAACTCTTTTGGAAAAATTATCCACAAAAGTGAAAAAATAATGCATACCACCTAATGATGCTATTTTTGTGGGCCCCTATACATATGTATGGATGTAGTCTAAAATACCTTCGATTTGGTGGATTGTAGTGTCAAATTTCACTCTAATCTTCTTTCGTAGAATGCAATGCTCATAAAATTTAGGTTTGCACACCTTTGCACCCTTCAACAAACCTCACTTAGCTAATTGTTGCAAAGATTTTTCTCTTGCACGTGCCAATTGCATATGCCATAACCTAGTTTTATCTAAACTAGAATTTTTCTCAAAAATAATAGCTGCTGAGCCAATAACTGTACTACCTTGTAAATAATACAAGTTATTTTTCTTTATTCCTTTCATCACCACCAGCACACCTGATTTAATCTTTAAGGTTCCATGTTTCAAAGTGATAGTGAACCCCTTTAGATTCTAAGACACCCAATGAAACTATATTTTTCTTTAGGCTTGGAACATACCTAACATCAGACAAGGTTTTAATAGTTCCATCTTGGCATTTCAATTGTATTGATCCTATTCCACTTGTTTTACAAGTATTATCATTTCCCATAAAAAAATACTCCACCGTATAATTATTAAAAATTAGAAAACCATTATTGGGAGACATGTGATAGGAACAACCAGAATCCAAAATCCACTCACCAAAAAAATGTGACGAAGATGTTCCAACAAGAGAAAAATCTGACTCACTTCCATCGTCATTGGCTATATTGACATTAGAATGTGCTTTACCCTTTTTCTTTTGGTGTAATTTAGGGCAATATTTCTTCCAATGTCCTTTCTCACAACAAAAGGCACATTCATCTTTAGCAGGTCTCCCACGAGATTTACTCCCCCTATGAGATTTACTCTTCCTTCCAGGCATACGACTCTGAGAACGTCCCCTTATTGTTAATGCTTATGTTGTTTCCTTATGGACCATTTGATCCTTCTTTCTTCATTCAGTACTAATCAATGTAGTACAAACAACATCAAAGTAACTTTATATTTCCCATATAATAAAGTGGTGGTCAAATGTTCATAATCATCAGGGAGAGAGTTCAGTAACAATATGAAATTATCCTTATCTTTCACCTTTTCATCCAAATTTAAAAAATTAGCCAAAATTTTATTAAAATAATTTATGCGATCATTAATCGAAATACCTGGTTGATATTGGAAGCGAAACAATTTCTTTTTCAAATAAAGCCGATTTTCCAGACTCTTGGTCGTAAATGTATCTTCCAATGTCTTCCACATTTTCTTTGCAAACGTCTCCCTTATGACACAATAGTTCTGATTTTTAGTGAGACACAGGCGAATCGTACCACATGCCTGATGATTGATCTTTTTCCAATCTCTGTCACCCATATCCATGGGTTTATCATCCAAAGCAATATCGAATTGTTGTTGATACAAGATTTCCATCACCTCACATTGCTACGTACCCAAATTATTGGTGCCATCAAATTTCTCTACCTTAAACCAAGCATTAGCTATTGTCTTTGATGATGATATCGAAGCCAAAGGGGTTGGAGTTCATGTGGACAGAGTTTCTTCTACTGCTGCACTAGTTTATGTCATCTTCTATATATTCAATAACAACCAACAAAGTAAAAGGCCTAAGATGAATATTACGTACCAACAGTGCCTACTCTGTTTTATCTTATGAAATTTCACTTTGACCAGGCCGACCTCTAGAGAGCGACTGAGCCGCAATGGTCTCTGAGTACTCGCTTATATAAGGTCTTTCATAGGCATCAAATTTGGAATCAAGGAACCTAACAAAGGAACACCTCCGTATCGACACTATTCAACCTAGCTCTGATATCAATTGTTGTGTCAGACACCCCATTTCTGCCAAACACCAATGCTACAACTAATGTTATTGAATATATAAAAACTAAAGCAATGCAAAACTAATAATAAAAGATAGTAAAAAAATAAGACAAGAAATTAATGAGGTTCGATATAAAATTACCTACATTCTTGGGCATCGACGATCAATCTACTACTTCTTGACAAAGTACAACTTTGAGGTATATTTTACAAATGGAGAGTTGAGCTCTTTATATAGCTTCAATATCAAGTACAAAAAACACTTTTCACCAATGTGGAACAAACAAAGAAAAAATTCAAAACAACTTTTCTACCAATGTGGGACAAAAAACAACAACACGACGGATATTTTCATCGACCCTTTGGCTCTCAAAACCATCAATAAATCATTCTATGATGTTTTGGGTCAGAGGGAACCTCCCTGGCCTGGTCTGCTGATGGACGCGTCTGTGAGAAAACTTGCTTCTTCAAATAATTTTACCAGCCAGGATGAGTTCGTGTTGCTGTTTGAAAGAGGCGCAGAGGAAGCCAATAAATTCCTTCCAAATATTGAGCTGGGAAAGTATAACTGCACGGTGCTGAACAAGTCTAAGGATGATGGGAGGGAGAGTTTGACCGATGGCAAAGTGGGAGAGAATGATGAACCTTTTGGAGAGGATAAGTCCATATTTTTTTTTCAGAAGAGGGGCAGAGGAAGCCAGTAAGTTTCTTTCGATTGTCGATTTGAATAACTATAATTGTGCTCTGCCTCGATTGTCGAAGGAACCTACAGCAGTATGGTAGGTAGAGAAGAATTTTCTTGATGTCAGCGCAATAAGGAAGAAGAATGGAGTTTTTAAAAATTTTCTTAGGTTCAACTAATCTGGCAATAGTAATACTCAACCTAGGGTCGGTCTATATACACATAAACCCAAATGTGCAGATAAATGTAAGATGCGGAAATTAAATCATACGCAGTATTCAAACTTTAAAATACATGTGCAAGAATATAAATTGTGGAAATATAAACCGTGCACACACAATATGTTATCGAGGTTCAGCCAATACTGCCTACGTCCCCACCTTGGCTCACCAGCACAATGATTCCACTATAAGGCTCACTTCACGGGTGGAGCGGCACCTAATACAACTAGGTCAATTAGCACAGGGCTGATCTCAATCTACAACCACACCTTACCAGGATGGTGCGCCTAACTTTCCTAACCAAGTCTAAGCCAATCCATAACTATTCCACAGGGCTAGTCTCCCTTTTTAGGCACATGCCTGGAATATAATAATCAATTAAAATTTGGTATACAAATAAAGTGCTTCTATACAAGTAGGTATGTACTACAATATAGCACAGTATAATCAATGCACATCAGCAATATAGGAATTTTATGCTTAATGATGTGTATGTGCACTATCAACACTCAGTATAATGTGTATTCTCAAATAAGCTCAAGAGTGTATAAACTTGTTTTTCTTTGAAACACAATATAGAATATCTCAATATCAGTTTAGGGTTTCAAAGATGATAGCAAGATTATTCAAACAAGATCAAATTTTGTTTCTCAATATAATAAACACAAGGGATGTTTGAATGCAAGCTTGTAAAAAAATATTTTGCACAAAAAAATATTGGCTAAGGAATCTTGCAATATCAATGCAAAGACCCTCAAGCCATTGAGTTTTTCCCCATACAAGATTTATTAGATTAAATCAGTGGAAAAACTCTTACTTAACTCTCAATATCAATAACAATCAACAAACAATACAAATGAGAGTATTAACTAAAGTGGAATGAAGTACAAGCACTCTCACTACACTTGATTAATCAATAAATTGGAGTAAGAGAGTGTATGTAGGTAGTATGAGCAAAGTAGGATTTGGAAATTTGAGAGAGTTTTGGCTTAATCCTTTTTTCTAATCACCCCTAGTCAATACAAATTGTTGATTTTGGTGTATTCCCAAAGGGGGAGGGGGGAGAATTGGGTATTTTAAAAATTCTTTGAAACTTATTCACAACTCAGTCCCTATGTCTAAATTTAACCAATTACTTATCAAGTTCGTGTGAGATTATTCAACAAACATACATGCAATGTAAGTAATGAAATGTAGTGCTGAAAGTAAAGAGATAAGAGAAGAGAGAATGCAAACACAATTTTTACAAGGTTCAGCCAACTCGGCCTATGTCCTTGCCTTGAGCAACCCACTCAAAGATTCCACTATAATCCTTGCTCCTTAAATTGGGATGGAGCTTCCCTTACAATCCACTGCTTACAAGAAGTACAACTTCCTCCTACTATACTTCTTACAAGAGATTCAGCTCTCTCCTCAAACTCGGTTCACAACCCGAACCGTGAATACAATGAAATCTATAAAACACTCAAAGTTGCTTCCAACAAAGCTAGTGAGTATAATTCAAATTCCTAATACATTAACATATGATGAAACTTGAAACTCTGAATGTATGAAACGATACAATCGTTTATGAATGAATATGCTTCAATATGCAAATTCTTTTTTTACCAAAACTCCTAAGTAATGATATATTTAAACGTTTTGGAGAATATTAGGGTTCTAGTTCACTATGTGAAAATGCACAAATATATATTATGTGAACTTATTAAAAAACTTTGTCTTGATTATTAGATCAATCAAAATGAACAACTTTCTTTCAAATATTCAATCACACAATGATCTTTGTAATATGCAAATACATATATATATACACATACGATATGTATTCCAAAGATAAAACACCAATGTAATATCTTTTAGAAAAATATCCTTTAATAATATATCGTTATGAACTTTATGGATATTCAAACAAATAGTCTTATAATATTAAAACTATCAAGTCTTTAAATGAAAACTCACTTGACTCAAGAATATTTAATCAATGACAAAATCGTTTCTCAAGTGATAATCTTATCAAAATGATCTAATATATGCAAACTCAAGATCAACCTCTTAACACAAATTCAAAAATGAATTTTGCAAAGAAAAGCTCTTAGGAAAAAATATATATCAATCAGGAAATCAGTATAGATAAAGAACTCTTATGAAAATAAATATTAACGTGCATATTAATTTACTAAACTCAATAACAAATGCAGGGCACAATGATTTCTAAATTGTCTTTTGTAAATCAAGGTAGCCTCAGCTCAGATTTGACATAAAAACTTTAAAATCCGAATCTAAAGTTTCAGCAATATGTTCCAATAGAGCTAAACGTGCAATCTTCTCAAGTGAATGCCAAAGGTTTGTTCTTGTGTATTCTCACTGAGCTCTCTCTTTGCACTAGGGTTTAGATGTTGTATATATAGGTGTTTTACCTTTAGAATCAATCTTGATTGTTGGATTAAAAAATATTTAGCGAGTTCTCTTAATAAAAAATTAATATTTTAAGTTTTCCCGCAAGTTCAGATGACTGAGGTCAAGGGCCCAGACGACTGAAGTTATTTTAAGCCTTGAAAAAATAACCTGGACACGAGGTTAGACGACTGAGGTTAGCGCTCAGACGACTGAAGTGTCGAGTTCAGATGATAGAAGTGTAAGTTCAATCTTCTGAGGTGCTTCTGCCAGGCACTGAGTTTCACCAGAAATTCTTCATACTACTGAACATAATCTTTTGTCTTCTTAAAAAATTCTCTAGATGACTGAGGTTAACTTCGGTCTTCTGAAGTTGCCACTTCAAACGACTGAACATTGACTTTGGTCTTTCGAAGTTTCCAATTCGTAGATTTTTTTCTTTTAGTTTGAAAAATCTGTTTTTCTTTCTTTCATGGCTCTTTTATAAAAATATTTTCGGGGCTCTAACATTATTTCTAAATCCATGAATGTATTCTAATGTTGTTCATGAATTGCATGAGTCCTAAGATCATTCTAGTTCATGATTTGAGCCTCAAATTAAATCATGTGTTGGCCTCACTAGGCTTTTCAATCTTGTTTTGATGATAACAAAATGAATGATGCTTTAACATGTGGTGTTGAGTGATTTGATTTCAGATCTAGGTAAAAGGACACCCATGGTTGATAAGCTGAAGATTAATGTCAATCTAGTGGAAGCTCCTCAGAATATTGAAGCAATGAATGACAAATGAAGAGGTCAAAGGCCAAGCAAATCTTAAAGTCAAAAGTGAACCTCGAGAGGGTGAAGGAAGCTAAAGGACTTAGTGATTGAGGAGACCATGATTAGAAGGATTGTTGTAAGTGTAAGAACCCAAAGAATTAGAAAGGTTCTCATCGACGAACATAGGGGATTCGTCGATAAGGATACAAGAGGATCTCGTCGACGAGGACAATTTTCATCGACGAGAAGATGCCGAGAGGGGGTTTATGGAGGTATGAAATTCGTTGATGAGGAGAGAAGGTTTGTCGATGAACTTCTTAAAGGACTCGTCGACAAGATGACGTGTCTTGTCAATGAATTTAGGGTTATAAATAGTGAAAACCTGGGTTAATTTGCAGAATTTGGCGTAAATCTTCCTCTTTCCCTCACTCTCTAAAACACACCCCTCTCATTCTCTCTTCGATGTCGGTCCCATTTCTCACTGGATTGAAAATCCGAGGCCACCACGACGCTCCTAGTGAAGTTCTCTACAAGACTGTTAAAGCTAATTGTCGGTCGGAGTGGTTTGAAATTCATCCTAAATTCAGGATAAGGTGTTTTATTTAGAATATGTTTTCCCTGAAGTTATAGGAAATGTTGTATGCAAGAAAATACTGATGTTTTGTTATGGGAGATGTCGTTTTCGGGGTGTTGAGTGGAGAACCCTGTGGGTGTAGGGCCAGAGTTCAGTGAGGGCTTTTCAGAAGTTAAGTAAGGGAAATATGCTATGCTAGGAGTTTTACAATAATAGCAAAGATTTTATGTATATACCAATTTATTGTCCAGCTTTTATAGAATAAAAGTTTGCAATGCTTGTGTGGCCTAAGTAGATATTTATTTGATATAGAACTTATATAGCTCTTTACAGCATATCATACTATATAGTATTGACAGATAAAGATTGATGTATATCACAGTATATCTTAGAACAATTTATTATAGATGTTATCCAGATTAGTATGCATATACATAAGTTTATTCGGATTAGTATATTATAGTTTATTCAGAATTAGTACATTACAATTTTTATACAAATAAGTTTATATAGTATTTAGAGTAGACCATGTTTTTCCTAAATGCCATAACACTCAAAATATACACACAGATGATACAAACAGATTATATAGACAAAATATACAGAATGGCATCAAGATGCTACAGTTATTCAGATATTACAGTATTTATAGTATAAAACTATAGTATTATGGTTATTTTGGAAACATGATAAAAACAGTAAAAGAGTATATGTGTATATATATATATATATATATATATATATATATATATAGTATTAGATCCCTGTGAAAAGTTTTATACAGATACAGATACAGAATACAGAGCACGGTATCATTGCTAATACAGAGAGAGTGCAACCACATATCTCAGATAGTGTGTGGGTACCGTCAAACTGTGCTAGGAGAGGATGTAGCTCCCCAGTTCGCTGGGTTGAAGGGACTGGTTTGATGAGGTAGCAGCCAGTCCCATGCCTAGGAGTGGATGCAGTCTAGCCGAATTGAGGGAGTGTAGAGTATAGTGACTTATCTGGACGGCCGACTAGGTTAAGTCCTGCCTATGGGCCACACAACCCTGTCATGAGGGGCCAAATCATGACATACAGAGTTCCAGGGATAAAAGCACAGTTATGTATATGTATACAATTTTATAGTATTTGATAAATATAATATGATATTAGCAGTATGAAAAGTAGAAAACTCAGATGATACAGTTATGTTTTAAATTGTGAAAAATATAAGATATTCTTTATAAATTTATTCTTTATTATAGCTCAGATGTTATTTAAAGTATATGTAACTTAGTCGTCACACACTTGTAATAGCATATTTCGACTTACTGAATGTCGACTCACCCCATGACTCTAACATTTTTCAGGTGAGCTAGCTAGGCGAGCAAATTAGGCTCGCGGATAGAGAGTTTACTTGGTTACCCTAGTTATAGGGTAAGTTTGTACAGGGTTTTGTATTTCAGGATAGATATTACTAGAGAGAGATGCATTATATAACTATGGTTTAGAAATACAGATTCATGGTATTGTATGGTATATTTTGTTGTATGATCTATGTTTCCGCTGTGTAGGAATGATTTTGTATACATGATTACCCCGGTGCCTTCTGAAGCCAAGTTTCATAGCAGGGGGTATCAAAATAGTTCATATGTAAAAAAAATAATGATATAATTTTGAGGTTATTATATTTTGGTATCAGAGCCTAGGTTGCTAGGTTTTGTAGACTCTAGAGTGCAGCGGGAAAACAATACTAGAATATAGGAAAAAGGATTTGAGGTTTGTTCAGTGGTCTACATATAGGATTTTCGTGGTTGTTTCTGTATTTTTCTTGGGGTAACGATTTCAGGAAAGTCATGGTAAACTACTGACGAGTAGTGTATTTGGGTTGCAGGATTGGATTTTAAGATTAGGATAAGGAGGGATGATTAATAGAGGATTTGAAGTTTTAGTTAAATGGAATAAGTTGGGTTTGTATGGGAAATAAGACTCTAAAATGGTGTTTTATATATTTGCAGGATGGACCCAGGAGGCAGTAGTGCTTATGCCAGTGGTGATGATGGAACGGGTCCTTTTGGCGTAGGAGGTGGAGATTCAAATGTTGTGCTACGTAGTGTGGCTCAACAAGTTATGGATGAGATAGAACAGAGTTCTAAAGAGCAGGGAGGTCCATCTCCAGCTCAGGGATGTACCATATAAAAATTTATGAAGATGAATCCACCAACATTTTCTAGAATGACTGACCCTGCAGTTGCTGAGAACTGGGTGTAGGAGGTAGAAAAGATTCTGATAGTGCTTCACTGCACAGATAAGCAAAGAGTTCTATACACAACGTATAGGCTGGCAGGGGTAGGCCGAGAGATGGTGGACAACTACTAGGCTATCAGAGGAGCAAAGGGCTATACTAGTGTTGATGACTTGGGCTCGATTCAGGGAGGTGTTCTTCGATAGGTACTATCCTGCTTCAGTCAGAGAGGCTCGAATACAGGAGTCTGTCCCAGGGATCATTGACTGTCCAGAAGTACACTGTGAGATTTATTGAGCTCTTTTGTTTCTACCCATATATTGTCCCCGATGAAGTGAAGAAGGTTAGAATGTTTGAGAGAAATTTGAGGCAAGATATTTTCAGGCAGGTGGCAGTGTTGAGGATCTAAGATTTTGTAGAATTGGTTGATAAAGCTATTATAGCAGATAAAAGTCTATTGAGGGAGATTGAAGTACAGAGTCAGAAGAAAAGGACCACACCCTTGAGTTTTCAGGTGGATCCCAGCCGAGGCCATTGGAGAGGAGGTAGATCTGGCAGAGGCCAGAGACAGATGGTAGAGTATGGTGGTTTTTAGGGTGGACATCTTCCTGCCATTTGTCCTAGATGCGGACAGAGACATCCTGGTGAGTGCCGACCGCAGAAGAACGTTTGTTATCATTGTGGGAGGCCTGGTCATATGGCTTGATCATGTTAGATGTCGTAAAATTATGCATCGGCTCCCAGACCATTTCAAGGCGGATATTAGGCGCCTTAGGGAGGTTAGTAGAGGAATACTGCGCCGGCAAGGGTCTATACGTTGACGCTGGGAGACGCTGAGATGGCTGGAGACGTGATCACAGACACCCTTATTGCTTTACCATATAAAATTTTTGTTTTATTTGATACAAGTGCCACACATTCCTTTATATCGGCAGGATATGTGAAAATAACCGGAGTAGAGACACAGCCATTAGGTGTAGAGTTGTCTGTGGGCACACCAATGGGATTTGTGGCAAGATGCAGAAGGGTACTTCGAAAATTTTCAATAAGTATTTAAGAAAGAGTACTACTAGCTGATCTTCTTGTCCTAGATATGCAAGGGTTTGATATGATACTAGGCATGGATTGGTTAGCTACTCATCATGCCAGCATAGATTGCCATCAGAAAGAAGTGATTTTCAGAGCCCCGGGTGAGCTAGAATTTAGATTTGTGGGTTCATGAGTACGTGCCTTGTCACATCTGGTGTTGGTTATTCAGGTGAGGAGACTACTACAGGGTGGTTGCCAGGGGTATGTCGCATACATAAAAGATTTGCCAAAAAAAAGAATTAAAAACAAGCTGACATACCCGTGGTGAGAGAATTTCTAGATATCTTTCCAGAGGAATTTCTTGGTTTGCCACTAGACTGAGAGATCGAGTTTACTGTAGATCTGTTGCCAGGGTCTGCACCAATATCAAAAGCACCATACTGTATGGCCCCTGTAGAGTTAAAAGAATTGAAAGCACAGTCACATGAATTTCTAGATAAAGGTTGTATCAGGCCCAATATATCGCCCTGGGGAGCGCCAATTCTATTCGTGAAAAAGAAGGATGGGACCATGAGATTGTGCATCGATTATAGGGAAATCAATAAACTGATAGTCAAAAATAAATATCTTCTCCCTAGGATCGATGATTTATTTGATCAACTCTAGGGGACCCGGGTTTATTCTAAAATTAACTTGCAGTCAGGTTACCATCAGGTGAAGGTTAGAGTAGAAGATATATTCAAGACCGCATTCCGTACCAGCTATGGGTATTACGAGTTTTCAATGATGCCATTTGGGTTGACTAATGCACCAGCAGTATTTATGGACTTAATGAATTGGGTGTTCCATCAATATTTAGATTAGTTTGTGGTTATGTTCATTGATGATATACTGGTCTATTTGAGGACTTTTGAGGAGCACGAGCATAATTTGAGGCTGGTGTTACAGATATTGAGAGAAATAAAATTATATGAAAAATTCAAGAAGTGTGAGTTTTGGTTAAGGTAGGTTACCTTTCTCGGCTATGTGATCTTTGAAGCAGGAGTATCGATTGATCCGAGTAAGATAAAGGTTGTGGTGAGTTGGGAAAGGCCGAGAAGTATTCAAGAATTTATAAGTTTTTTGGGATTGGTAGGCTATTACCGATGCTTTGTGCATGGCTTCTCCAGGTTGTATGGTCCGTTAACATGACTTACGAGGAAAAATGTGAAGTTTGATTGGACCGACGATTGTGAGTAGAGTTTTTAGGAGTTGAAGAGGCGGTTAGTTTCAGCTCCAGTACTGGCTATTCCTTTAGGGGAGGACGGGTTTGTAATATACAATGATGCGTCCCTGAAGGGACTTGGGTGCGTATTGATGCAGCATGGTAGATTCATTGCATATGCTTCTAGACAACTTAAAGAATATAAGAAGAATTATCCTGTGCATGATTTGGAGTTAGTAGCTATTGTATACGCTATTAAGATCTGGAGGCATTATTTATATGGTGGGAGGTGCGATATTTTTACGGATCACAAGAGCCTGAAATATTTCTTTACCCAAAAAGAACTAAATATGATGCAAAGAAGGTGGCTAGAACTCATTAAAGACTACGACTACACCATTAGTTACCACCCAGGGAAAGCGAATATGGTAGCCAATGCTTTAAGCAGGAAATCAATGGGACCAGTTCTGGCGGCCATGGATTTTCCAAATTCAATTTTAAAGACTTAGCATAGAACTAGCTAAGGATAAACTTTAGTCATTTATCACCAGCTTGGTGGTTTAGCCTACGTTATACGAGAGAATTAAAGCAGATTAAGGTGATGATGCAGTGTTGGCAGAGGTAATGACAAGAGTACGAGATGGTCAAGGTGAGGTATCTCAGATGATAGAGCCCTGTAGTTCTATTCTAGGCTATGTGTTCCTGTAGATACTAAAATCAGGCAAGCCATATTGGAGGAGGCTCATAGATCCCCATACACGGTTCATCCCGGCATTACTAAAATGTATTGGGATATGCGAGAATATTTCTAGTGGAATGGAATGAAAAGGGAGATAGCTGAGTTTGTACAACAATGCTTGACTTGTCAGCAGATTAAGGTAGAGCACCAAAAACTAGTAGGGCAGTTGCAACCATTGTTTATTCCAGAGTGGAAATGGGATCACGTTTCGATGGATTTCGTTACAGGATTACCACTGGCACAACGGGGGTTGAATGCAATTTGGGTGGTTGTTGATCATCTGATGAAGACCGCTCATTTCATCCCTATTAAAGTTGGTTATTCCATGGATAGGTTGGTAGAGATTTATATTTAGGAAATAGTTCATGTTCATAGGGTATCGGTATCCATAGTTTCAGACCGAGATCCTTAGTTTACTTCACAATTTTGGAAAAGTTTTCAGGAAGATATGGGTACACAGCTAGCATTTAGCACTGCTTTTCACCCCCAGACAGATGGATAGACCGAGAGGACGATCCAGACATTAGAAGATATGCTTCATGCTTGTGTACTAGATTTTGGGGGTAGCTGGACTAAGTTTCTACCACTAGCTGAATTTGATTATAATAAAAGTTACCAGGCTAGTATTGACATGGTTCTAGACAAGGCACTATATGGCAAGAGATGTCGTTCTCTGCTTTTCTGGGATGAAGTAGGTGAAAGGTGAGTTTTGGGTCCAGAGATAGCATAGCAGGCTTGTGATAAGGTCTGACTAATTAAAGAAAGAATTAGTACTGCGCAGAGTCAGCAGAAAAGCTACGTAGACACTCATTGCCAAGAGTTAGAGTTCAATGTGGGAGATCAAGTATTTTTGAAGATAACTCCTCTGAAAGGAGTTATGAGATTTGGGAAGAAGGGCAATTTGAGCCCTAGGTATATTGGCCCTTTCGAGATACTAGAGAGAATTGGGTCAGTTGCCTATAGGCTAGCTTTGCCACCAACTCTGTCTAGAATACATGATGTATTTCATATTACTTGTTAAGGAAATACGTCCCAAACCCATCCCACATAATTAGTTATACAACAATAGAGTTTAAAGATTCACTAACCTATGAAGAAGTACTAATACAGATTTTAGATAGAAAGACCTAAGTATTGTGCACGAAAGAAATTCATCTAGTGAAGGTTTTATGGAAGAATCATACTACAAAAGAAGCTTCTTAGGAACTCGAGGAGCATATCAGACAGAGATACCTACAGTTGTTCCAAGAGGTTAGTGATAGCAGGTAAAGTATAAGTAATTAGATAAAGTTTCTTTTGTAGGTACATGTTTTGAATTAGTTAATAGGTGGTCTTTTAGTTTTATATGTGTAATCTCCCATAACTTAGATTGTAACCAAAGTATTCCTCCACCATAAGTGAGGGTAAGTAATAAAATAAGTAGACCATTTGCCTATATGGGATGATAGATGATGATACAGATAGTAAATTTCAAGGACGAAATTTTATAAGGAGGGGAGAATGAAATAACCCAAGGAATTAGAAGGGTTCTCGTCAACAAACACAGGGGATTCGTCTACGAGGATGCAAAAGAATCTCGTCAATGAGGATAGGTTTCGTCGACAAGAAGATTCCGAGAGGGGGTTTATGGAGGTATGAAATTCATCGACAAGGAGAGAAGGTTCATCAACGAACTTCTTAAAGGACTCGTCAATGAGATGATGTGTCTCATCGACGAATACAGGGCTATAAATAGTGAAAACCCAGGTTAATTTTCAGAATTTTGCATAAATCTTCCTCTCTCTCTCTCTCTCTCTCTATAAAACACACCCCTCTCCTTCTCTCTTCGATTTCGGCCCCGTTTCTCGCCGGATCGAAAATCCAAGGCCACACAATGCTCATAGTGAAGTTCTCTGCAAAACTGCTGGAGCTGATCGTCGGTGGAAATAGTTTGAAATTCATTCCAAATTCAGGGTAAAGTTTTTTATTTAGAATATGTTTTCCCTGCAGTTATAGGAAATGTTGTATGTAGGAAAATACTGATGTTTTGTTATGGGGGATGTCATTTTCTAGTTGTTGAGTGGAGAACCCTGCGAGTGTAAAACCAGAGTTCAGTGAGGGCTTTTCAGAAGCAAAGTAAGGGAATTATGCTATACTAGGAGTTTTACATTAATAGCAGAGATTTTATGTATATACCAATTTGTTATCCAGCTTTTATAGAGTAAGAATTTTCAACGCTTGTGTGGCCTGAGTAGATATTTATTTGATATAGAACTTATATAACTTTTTACAGCATATCATACTAAATAGTATTAATAGATAAAGATTGATGTATATCACAGTATATCTCAGAATAGTTTATTATAAATGTTATCCAGATCAGTATACATATACAAAAGTTTATTCATATTTAGTATATTACAGTTTATTCAGAATTAGTACATTACATTTTTTATACAGATCAGTTTATACAGTACTTAGAGTATGCCATATTTTTCCTAAATGCCATAACACTCAAAGTATACAGACAGATGATACAGACAAATTATATAGACAAATTATACAGTATAACATCAAGATGCTACAGTTATTCAGATATTACAGTATTTACAAAATAGAATTATATTGTTATGGTTATTTTGGAAAAGATTACAGACAGATACAGATACACAGAATACAAAGTACAGTACCATTGCTAATAAAGATAGAGTGCAACCACATATCTCAGATAGTATATGGGTACTATCAAACTGTGCTCGGAGAGGATGCAGCTCCCCAGTTCACTGGGTTGAAGGGGCTGGTTTGACGAGGTAGCAGCCAATCCTGTGCCTAGGAGTGGATGCAGTTTGGCCGGGCTGAGGTAGTGTAGGGTATAGTGACTTATTTGGAGGGCCGACTAGGTTAAGTCCCGCCTATGGGCTGCACAACCCTGTCATGAGGGGTCAAATCATGACATACATAGTTCCAGAGATAAAAGCACAGTTATGTATATGTATAAAGTTTTACAGTATTTGATAAATATAGTATGATATTAGCAGTATGAAAAGTAAAAAACTCAAATGATACAGTTCTGTTTTAAATGGTGAAAAATGTAAGATATTCTTTATTATAGCTCAGATGTTATTTAAAGTATATGTAACTTAGTCGCCACACACTAGTAATAGCATATTTCCACTTACTGAGCGTTGACTCACTCTATGACTCTAACATTTTTCAGGTGAGCCAGTTAGGCGAGCAAATCAGGCTCGCAGATAGAGATTTTACTTGGTCACCCTAGTTATAGGGCAAGTTTGTACAGGGTTTTGTATTTCGAGATAGATATTACTAGAGAGAGATGTATTATATAACTATGGTTTAGAAATACAGATTCGTGGTATTGTATGGTATATATGGTTGTGTGATCTATATTTCTACTGCGTAGGAATGATTTTGTATACAGGATTACCCCGGTGCCTTCTGAAGCTGAGTTTCATAGCAGGGGGGGGGTACTAGAATAGTTCATATGTAAAAAAAATGATATAATTTTGAGGTCGTTACAGTAAGTACTTCAAAGTCAATGCTATTTAGATATGTGAAGTTCCTTAAGAATCAAAGACCCTGAGATCATTTGTTGAAAAACTCTTTAAAATGTTTTTAAAATGTTCAAATTAATTTTTTTAAGTAATCTAGAGTTTTAAAGATTGTCAAAATTGAGAATTTTTTACTTGTGGGAAGATTTGAAAAGTAAGGTGTTGTCCCAAGAGGGGGGGGGGTCAATTGGATTTCAAAACTTTCCTTTAATTCCTATGAGAACTTCTTCTTGATTAATTAATTTTAGGCTTGTTTGTTTAATTTGTCAATCACACAAGAACTTAGTTTCCTTTATCCAATCAACAACACAATTAAACAACCAATCAATTAAGCACAATATTCAAACCAAACAACCAATTAATTTCCCAAGTATAAGTTAACAACATCACTATTAGATTAATGGAAGTATGCATGATTCAACACTCTTTCGAATATAAACACATTCAAACTTTAAACCATTCATCCACAATATATCGATATATTAAATTCAACTTTCAGCTTTTGTTGTCAGCCGTGGTTATAAATTTGAATCAAGCTCTGTAGTAATGGATTGCTTCTTTAATACGATGTGTAATATGAATTCCAATCAACACAATATCCACACTCTTCCCAATATTCAAAATTCAAATAAACTCTCAGTTAATTTATCTTTGGGATGTTAACTAAGTAACGTACTCGTGTATGATTTTCGTAAGATATGGTATAACCAACATACTTCTTTTCGGTTTCTCCACCCCTAACATTTTTTAAACAAATTTTGACCTTATAAAAATATTTTCCAAGTATCTTCAAAGGTATCTAAGTCCAATAAATTTACCTAAGAGCTTCATGCATCCATATTGAAATTCTTTGAAGTACTTACATTAAATTTCTTATAAACTCTTTCAAATTTTCAATTCTTGAATTCCTTGATATCTTTATGCTTGCTTCATCTTTCTATGAGCGTTCATCAAGTTCTCTTAATCCTTATGCTCTCATGATCTTCAAGCTTTATCTTTAAATCCATTTTTGAATCCATGCTTTAAGCTTTCATGAATTCTTTAACCTTGCATTCATCATTGAGTCCTGAAAATACATCACTTAAATAAAGCATGTTAAATTCTACTTGTTTGTTAGCATCAAAATAAGCAAAAATTGGAGTGAGCCTTAACAAGATTCCTCATTTTAATAAGCATCATCTTAACAATATTTGCAAGATCAATATCAATTTCAAAACCTCTTTTACAATCATGCTCATCACTATCAAATACTTCTCCTTTTAATATATATTATGTCCATGCTCAGTTTGCAATTTGCAATATTATGCTCAATTTTTTGCTTTAAAACTTCTTCCCCTTTTGACATCCATCAAAAAAGAAAAAAAAAATGATTAAGTTCAAGTAAAATCACATGTTGAGCATATCATCAAACATGCGTATCAAACATATGAACACACTCAATTTATTATTTTTCAACATAGCATGTGTAGTGTGTTATAACAATCATTTCTTTACTAACAGTTTTTTCCTTCTTTGACAATACTCAAGATATCAATAGTTGATTTTATGATACCGATTTAAAATTGAATTCATGATATCTATTTAGAATTCATAATACCAATTGAGAATTGATACCAATTGAAAATTTAATTCATGATACCAAATAAAAATTCTCTAAATTGATTAATAGGGAAACAATCATAATATAAGCAATATGACATAAGACTCCCCCTAAATTCAATACATTCAGTTTTGTTATCAATTTTGCTTTCATCATCTTATATTTCAAAACATTGATTCACATTATGTATCAAATATCAATATTATGCTCATATCATTAATGTCATAGATATAATTATTCTTGTCATGCTTAAAAAACCAATTGATCTTTTATATTACAATACCAAATAAACTTAAAAAAAAAAAAATTGTGATACCAATTAAAATTTTTAAAATGTGATACCAAAAATATTCATGAATACCAAAGACTTTATAGATACCAAAGTCATTATCACAGTATACACAACTCATGGATACCAATATAAAAAGCAGCATGCATGATCAAAAATTAATCTCATATCAAAATTCATGCTTATACTCAATAATCTCGTGCTCAAATTTTCAACTTAGTGAGCCATAAATTTTCAATATAAGTCAAGCATATCATGTAGCATATCATATAGGCATGTAAGCATATAGCATCTCATATAGTCATTCATTCTCAAACTTATCGTAAACTCTTCCTTAAGTTTTTCTATTTTAACTAGCTTGTTTGTTGATCATGAATTAAGTTACTTTCTCAATTTTTAAAGGGAATGACTTAATCCATGGAGTTTTTCATTTATGAACTAGTCTATCATCTCGGTACCCATACTTTCTTGGGTCCGGTTGGTTTAACAAGGGATGATTCCTTAATTCTCCATACTTGTTTAATTTTCACACCCTTTCTCTTAAATGGACATTCAAACTTTATATGCTCCTTTTTCTTACATTGATAGCATATGGTGTTGGTGTAAGCATTAAAGGTTGTGCATGAATTATCTTTGAAGGCTTTTGAGAAATAACCCATGTAAAGATTCTTTTTCTTTTTATTTTCAATTCCATTAAAACGAATACCCTCTTTGTTTAGAGACATTCTTTGTAAGCCTATCATTTTGTCAAAGTTTATTTTTTCTTTTGTAAAGTTATAAATGATCTTTTCTTTATCTTTAATATGATTTTTGAGATCATCTATCTTTAATATGATTTTTGAGATCATCTATCTCTTTCTTGTTATCAACCTTCTTTTGTGATTTATCTAATTCTAGAGATAGCTTTCTTATTTTATATAGCTTTCTTATCTTAACCTCTAATTCATATATATATATATATATATATATATATATATATATATATATATATCTTTCTTATATTCTATAGAGGATAGAGATCGAAGGTCTTCTATCATCTTTTCATTCTTGCTTTCTAATTCTTTAATTTTTAAATCTTTTTCATTTTCATCAAGATTTTTTGCTTCTAACTCCTTTGTCATAGCATCATTCTTACTTTCTATTTTCTTGATTCTATAATCCTTTTCTCTTTCTGCAACCTTAAGGAGCAACGACCCAAAGAATAATGATATTTAAATAATAAAGAGGGAGAGAAATGGAAACAGTATTCCGCATTCGTCGATGACATTGCATTTTGAATATAATAACTCAGGGGATTTTCCCATGGCCTCGTCGACGAACACAGGGGATTCATCGACAAGGGTACAAGGGGTCTCGTCGATGAGGGCAAGTTTCGTCGACGAGAAGATACGAAGAAGGACTTTTGGAAGTCTGAAATTCGTCGATGAGGGTGCAGGTTCATTGACGAACTTTCTACAGGACTCATCGACGAGGTGACGTGGCTTGTCGATGAATCCCGCAGTATAAATTGTGCTTAAACTCAGTTTTTATGTAGAAATTTTAGCGAACTCATTCACTCTCTCTCTCTCTCTCCCATGGCTCCACCTCCATCTCTCTTCGATTTTGGCCCCGTCGTTCACTGAATTGACGATCTGAGGCCACCATGATGCTCCTGGGAAAGTTCTCTCCAAGTTTGCTGGAGCGGATCGTCGGTGGGACGAGGTTGGGTTTCATCCCAAATTCAGGGTAAGGTCTTTTAAGAAAAAATTAGTTTAGTAGCAGTTGTAAGAAATGTAGTAGATGTAGAAATAATGATGTTTTGTTATGGGATTTATGGTTTTCAGGGTGTTGAGTGGAGAACCTTGCAGGTGTAGGACCCACTACAGTAGGGGGATTTTAGCAGAAATCAGGTAAGGGAAATATGCTATGTTAGGTTATTCGAGTATGATTTCAGTTTAAATTTATATATATATATATATATATATATATATTCTACTGGAGTGTTATTCACAACAAAGATTTATACAATTTATTAAGTATGATTAATATGTTTTAAAATTTATGTGTGGCTTGAGAATATAGATATAGTACAGAGACATGCTTTACAGTATTTTTCAAAGTTATGTTTTACAGAGTATATAGACAGTGAATATATTTTATAGTAATTATTGAAAACCATAATTACTTAGTTGATACAGATACAATTTACCGTACCATGACATACAATTTTACAGTTTATTTAAAAAAATAGAGTTAATACAGATACAGTTTATCACAATGTCATGGTTTATATAGTTATTATAGAATCATGGTAAAACAGATAGTTGTACATAGAGATGTATTATATAGTATCAGACCCTATTGGACCATTACAGATTACAGAGCATGGTACCGTAGATACATACAATATATAGAGTGCAACCACTTATTTAGATAATACGTGGTATAACAGTCATTCATGTAGAGCCCACGAGTGGACATGCTCCCCATCAGAAATGGGTTTAGGAGGGCTAATTAGACTGATGGAGTATAGTGGTTTATCCTGCTTGGCTAGCCAGGGTAGATACTGCCTACGGGCTGCACAATCCTGTCATGAAGGGTTAAATCATGACACACAGTTATCCACAGGGAAGTTTTCAGTTGTTATTATGTTTATATAGATTTATAGAGAGAGAAAATATATATAAATATATTAGAAGTATTTTGAGTAAAAACCTAAAGTACAGATATGTTAAGCAACAGGGAAAATGTGATGGTTTGTATTACTGGTATTGTATTTACAAATTCAGTGATACATGATTATATAGTAATAGATTTTCAAAGTATTGTAACTCAGTTGCCACACACTAGCAATAGCATATTTCGTCTTACTGAGCGTTGACTCATCCCATTACTTTAACATTTTTCAGGTGATCCAAGTTGGCGAGCAGATCAAGCTCGTAGATAGAGGGGCCTCAGTATTGCCCTGACAGTGGAGTGAGTATCTTTGGGAGTATTTCTGTATAGCCCTAGCCAGTTGAGAGTATTCTGGGAAACAATCATATATGTATATTTTGGGAAACATGTTAGCACTCTCGTATTGTATATAATTATATATGGTTATGTTCATTTGATTTCCGCTTCTTGCTACTTAGGTTGATGGTTGGGTTTAATTCAATTTGGTATTAAAGCATTATAAATGTTATAGTATATATATATATATAAACCCAAGTTAAATAGTAGGTTGTTACAATTTGGTATCAGAGCCTAGGTTGCTAGGTTCTGTAGACTTTAGAGTGTAGCATAAGCAATACCAGAGTATAGGAAATGACTTGAGGTTTGTTATGTGGTCTGGGTACAGGATTACCGTGGTCGTTTTTGTGTTTTTCCTAGGGTGACAATTTCAAGAAAACTATAGTAAACTATTGTCGGGTCATGTTTCTTGGAGACAAAACTAGATATTGAGTTAAGATTAGGGAAGGCAGTTAATTTTGAATTGGTATAGGATAGGTCTATATAGGAGATAAGGTGCTTAAGTGTGTTTCTTATTTCATGATGGACTCGGGAAGCAGTGGTACGAATGCTGGGGAGGATAGGCCAGGATCTTCCAACATAGGTGGAGGAAGATGTTATATTGCTTAGTGTCACTCAGCAGGTGATGGTTGAGATGGCCAGGAGTTTTGGGGAGCATAGCTGTTCGATCGAGTAGTTTACACAGAAGAAGCCCCCATCCTTTACTGGAGGAGATGACCCAATTGTAGCTGAGAATTGGGTCCAGGACATTGAAGAGACGTTGGCAGTGCTTCTCTATTCGGATGAGCAGAAGGTAGTATTTGCAGCATATAAGCTGACAGGGGAGGTGAAGCACTGGTGGAGATCGGCACGATTGATTGAAGAGCAGAAGCCGATTCCAGTACCATTGACATGGGACCAATTCAAGGAGCTATTCTTTGAGCGGTATTTTCCTGCTATCATTCAGAGCGCAAAGGTGGTAGAGTTTATGCATCTGGTACAGGGGCAGATGACCGTATCTCAGTACGCGGCTCGATTTATCGAGTTGTCGCGTTTTGCTCCACAACTAGCACTTGATGAAGAGAAAAAGGAAAGGAAGTTTGAAGAAATATTGAGGCAGAAATTATTTGAGCAGGCGATTGGCTTCAAAGCTTAGACATTTACAGAGGTTGTAGATAGAGCTGTGTTTATTGAGAGTGGTATATAGAGGGGTATAGCGGCTCAGAATCAAAGGAAGAGGCTTGCACCTCAAGGCTTTCAGGCTGGCTCCAGTAGGGATCCATAGAGAGGATGTCGCGATAGGGGAGAATAGACGTAGATGGCGGGACCTCATGGGAATCAGGGTATGCTGATGGTTCTGGTATGTCAAACATGTAGAAGACGTCATCCGGGGGAGTGCAGGGTAAGGAGAGATGTATGCTATCGATGTGAGATACCCAACCACATGTCACGTGCACGCCATGGACTGCCAGACCAGGTTCCAGCTCCTAGGCCCTATCGGGGAGGATATCATGCACCTTATGGAGGATAGCAAAGGAATGTGGCCCCGGTGAGGGTTTACGCATTGATGTCGGGCGATGCTGAGGCTGCCGCGGATGTGGTGACAAGTACTTTTACTATTTTATCACATTCCTTTATCGTTTTATTTGATTCAAGTGCTACTCATTCCTTTGTTTCTGCATCGTATGCTAAATTATCTAGAAGTAAGGCTCAGATATTAGATAGAGAACTGTCAGTAGCTACACCGTCAGGGTTAGTGTTGAGGTGTAAAAGGGTACCACGAGGCTATCTAATAGAAATTTAGGGGAGAGTACAAACAGCATACTTGATTGTGTTTGAGATGTGTGGGTTTGATATAATACTGGGTATGGATTGGTTGGAAAATAATCACGCCATTATTGATTGTTCTCAGAAGGAAGTAATTTTCATACCCCCTAGTGAGCAAGAATTTAGGTTTGTTGGCTCTCGTGTATGTGCTCCGTCATAGCTAGTATCAGCAATGCAGGTGAGTAGATTGCTCCTAGACGGAAGTCAGGGGTTTGTTGTTTTTGTAAAGGAAGTGTCAGAGAATGAAGTGAAGCTTGACAGTACCCTAGTCATACGAGAATTTCCAGATATTTTTTCGAAGGAGCTACCAGGGTTGCCTCCTGAACGCGAGGTGGATTTTCCTATAGATTTACCTCCAGGGACAGCACCGATTTCTAAGGTTCCTTATCGTATGGCCCCAGCTAAGTTAGCAGAATTAAAGAATCAGTTGCAAGACTTGTTGAATAAGAGATTTATACGACCCAGTGTATCGCCATGGGGAGCTCAAGTGTTGTTTGTAAAGAAGAAAGATGGGACTATGAGGATGTGTATTGATTACAGGTAAATCAACAAGGCTACTATTAAGAATAAATATCATCTACCCTATATTGACGATTTGTTTGATCAGCTCTAGGGTACACGGGTATATTCCAAGATCGACCTTAGATAAGGTTATCATCAGGTGAGGGTAAAAGAGAGGATGTTGCACAGACAGCTTTCAGGACTAGGTATGGGCACTACGAATTCCTCATTATGCCGTTTGGTTTTTCGAATGCCCCAACTGTATTTATAGATTTGATGAATAGAGTCTTTCACCAGTATATGGACCAGTTTGTGGTGGTTTTTATTGATGATATAATTGTGTACTCAAGGAGTTTTTAGGATCATGAGATGCATTTGATATGGGTACTACAGACTCTCAAGGAAGAGAGACTCTATGCCAAGTTTAGTAAGTATGAGTTTTGGCTTGAGAGAGTTGCATTTTTAGGCCACGTGATCTCAGGAGACTGTATTTTAGTGAATCCCAGCAAGATTGATGCGGTAGTGAATTGGGCCAGGCCGAAGAACGTACAGAAAGTCAGAAGTTTCTTAGGACTGGCTGGTTATTGCGATCAGTTTGTTGAGGGGTTTTCGACTTTGTTAAGACCTCTCACACATTTGACCAAGAAGAATGCCAGATTTGTGTGGGATGAAGAATGCGAGCAGAGTTTTTAGGAATCAAAGCAGTGGCTCCTCACTGCACTAGTACTGATGATTCCATCAGGAGGTGATGGTTATGTGATTTACAGTGACGCGTCTTTGAGAGGACTTGGTTGTGTACTGATGCATCATGGTAGGGTGGTGGCATATGCATCCAGGTAGTTGAAATAATATGAAAAGAACTACCCTACTCACGATATGGAATTAGCTATGGTTGTACATGCACTGAAGATCCAGAGACATTACTTATATGGTGAGAAATGAGAAATATTATCTGATCACAAGAGCCTAAAGTACATCTTCACACAGAAAGAGTTGAATATGCGCTAGAGGAGATGGTTAGAACTCATTAAGGATTACGATTGCACCATCAGTTACCACCCAAGTAAAGCAAATGTGGTGGCTGATGCTTTGAGCCATAAATCAGAAAATACAGTACAACTGGCCACAGTAGTTCAACACCCAATTTAGATGGACTTGGAAAGGCTTGGCGTGGAATTAGTAACAGATGATCCTCAGGCATTTCTTGCTAGTCTGGTTGTACAGCCTACACTTTATGAGAGAATTAGAGCTGCTCAGAGGGATGATTTGGAATTAGAAGAAGTGATAGCCAGAATACAGTATGGTCAGGGGGAAGAACTCAATATTTTTGATGATGAGGCTCTGAGATTTCGCACCAGATTGTGTGTGCCTGCAGATGACAATATTAGAAGGACGATTTTAGAGGAGGCACACAGATCTCTATACACTGTTCATCCTGGAAGTACAAAAATGTATAGGGATCTACGGGAGTATTTCTGGTGGAGTGGCATGAGGACGGAAATAACAAAATTTGTACAGCAGTGCTTGACATGCCAATAGATTAAGGCTGAGCACCAGAGGCCAGTAGGTCAGTTGCAGCCACTTTTCATTCCTGAATGGAAGTGGGACCATGTATTCATGGATTTTGTTATGGGGCTACCGCCGGTGCCGCATGGTCAGAATGCCATCTGGGTAATTGTTGATAGGTTGACAAAGACAGTGCACTTTCTGCCCATTAAGATTAGCTACCCTATGGATAGGTTAGCATAGATTTAGATACAGGAGATTGTTTGACCCCATGGAGTGCCGGTATCCATAATCTCGGACCGTGATCCACGTTTCACATCGTTGTTCTAGAGGAGTTTACAGGAGGCACTAGGGACTGAGCTAGCATTCAACACCGATTTCCATCATCAGGCTGACGATCAGATAGAGAGAACTATTTAGGTAATTGAGGATATGTTGCGAGCGTGTGTATTGGATTTTGGGGGTAGCTGGACTCAGTATATGCCATTGGTGGAATTTTCTTACAATAACAGTTACGAGGCTAGCATTGGTATGGCTCCTTATGAGGCACTTTATGGTAGGAAGTGTCATTCCTTTTTATACTAGAGTGAGCTGGGTGAGAGGCGAGATTTGGAGTCAGAGATAGTACAGTAGGCGTATAGTACAGTAGGCGTACGATAAAGTTTGACTCATTCGAGTTAGGATCAGTGCAACATAGAGTCGGAAGAAAAGCTACGCAGATACTCACCGCTGGTAACTGAAATTTGAAGTGGGTGATAATGTATTTATGAAAATTGCACCATTGAAGGGGATAATGAGATTTGGGAAGAAGGGTAAGTTAAGCCCTAGGTCCATTTGAGATACTCGAGAAGATTGGGTCAGTTGCCTATTGGCTGGCTTTACCACCATCTCTATTCAGGATTCACGACATGTTTCATGTATCTATGCTTAGGAAATACATCCCAGATCCTTTCCATATTATTGGCTATGCCGAATTGGAACTCAGTGATGCTTTGTCATATGAAGAAGCTCCAGTACAGATCTTAGATAGAAAGGAATAGGAATTGCGTAATAAAAAATACCACTAGTAAAAGTTATGTGGAGGAATCATGCGATTGCCTTGTGGGAACTCGAAGATGAGATCAGACAGAAATATCCCAACTTGTTCAGTGAATACAGCAGTGATGTATAATTAAAGTAATAGTAATTTTATTTTGTTTAATATAGTGGAATTGTAATGTAGTGTATAGGATAGGTAGTATTTTGGTTTTGGGGGAATTTTATTTTATACTTGTAATCTCCCAGAACTACCCATGTAACCACGGTATTCCTCTTCCATAAGTGAGGGCAGGTAATAAAATGAGTAGATCATTTGCCTTTATGGGATGATAGAAGGTAATACAGATAAAAAATTTCTAGGACGAAATTTTATAAGGAGGGGAGAATGTAATGACCTGAAGAATAATGGTATTTAAATAATAAAGAGGGAGAGAAATGGAAACAGAATTCTGCATTCGTCGACGACATTGCATTTTAAATATAATAACCCAGGGGATTTTCTCATGGCCTTGTCGACGAACATAGGGAATTCGTCGATGAGGGTACAAGAGGGTCTCATTGACGAGGGCAAGTTTCGTTGACGAGGGGATACTGAGAAGGATTTTTGGAAGTCTAAAATTCACCGACGAGGGTGCAAGTTCGTTGACGAACTTTCTACAGGACTCGTTGACGAGGTGACGTGACTCGTCGATGAATCCCGCAGTATAAATAGTGCTTAAACTCAGTTTTTACGAAGAAATTTCAGCGAATTCACTCTTTCTCTCTCTCTCTCTCTTCCATGGCTCCACCTCCATTTCTCTTTGATTTTGGCCCCGTCGTTCGCCGAATTTACGATCTGAGGCCACCACGACACTCCTGGGAAAGTTCTCTCTAAGTCTGCTGGAGCGGATCGTCGGTGGGACAAAGTTGGATTTCATCCCAAATTCAGGATAAGGTCTTTTAAGCAAAATTTTGTTTATTAGTAGTTGTAGGAAATGTAGTAGGCATAGATATGATGATGTTTTGTTCTGAGCTTTATGGTTTTCAGGGTGTTGAGTGGAGAACCTTGCCGGTGTAGGACCCACTACAGTAGGGGGATTTTAGCAGAAATCAGGTAAGAGAAATATGCTATGTTAGGTTATTCGAGTATGATTTCAATAGAAAATTATATATATATTCTACCAGAGTATTATTCATAGCAGAGATTTATATAGTTTATCACGTATGATTAATTTGTTTTAAAATTACTGTATGGCTTGAGAATATAGATATAGTATAGAGACATGTTTTACAGTATTTTTCAGAGATAACAGATACAGTTTATCACAATGTCATGGTTTATACAGTTATTATAGAATCATGATAAAACAGATAGTTGTATATAGAGATGTATTATATAGTATCAGACCCTGTTGGATAGTTACAGATTACAGAGCACGGTACTGTAGCTATATACAGTATATAGAGTGCAACCACCTATTCATATAATACATGGTATAACAGTCGATCGTATAATGCCCACGAGTGGACAAGCTCCCCATCAGATATGGGTTGAGGAGGGCTGATCAGACTGATGGAGTATAGTGGTTTATCCTAGTCGGCCAGTTAGGGTAGATCCCACTTACGGGCCACACAACCCTGTCATGAGGGGTTAAATCATGACACACAGTTATCCACAGGGAAGTTTTCAGTTGTTAATATGTTTATATAGATTTATAGAAACAGAAAATATATATATAAATATATTAGAAGTATTTTGAGTAAAAACCTAAAGTACAGATATGTTAAGCAGTACGGAAAAGGTGATGGTTTATATTACTGGTATTGTATTTACAGATTCAAAGATACATGATTATACAGTAATAAATTTTCACAGTATTGTAACTTAATTGCCACACACTAGCAATACCATATTTCGTCTTATTGAACGTTGGCTCATCCTATTACTTTAACATTTTTCAAGTGATCCACGTAGGCGAGCAGATCAGGCTCGCAGATAGAGGGGCCTCAGTATTGCCTTGATAGTAGAGTGAGTATTTTTGGGAGTATTTTTTGTATAGCCCTAGCCAGTTGAGAGTATTTTAGGAAACAGTCATATATGTATATTTTGGGAAACATGTTAGCACTCTGGTATTGTATATAATTATATATGGTTATGTTCATTTGATTTCCGCTTCTCGCTGCATAGGTTGATGGTTGGGTTTAATTCAGTTTGGTATTAGAGCATTATAAATGTTATAGTATATATATATAAATAAAAAAACCCAAGTTAAATAGCAGGTCGTTACATGAGGAATTCTAAGTCTTTCATTATTCCTTCATTCATATATTTCAATGAAGTATTTTGTTTAGTTACTTTAGTTAGCATCTTATGAACTTTGAATAAATCATTTTGAAGTTCTTCATAAGATGGCATGCTCTCATCACTGGATTCATCACTACAAGAATTATTTAAAGATTTAGATGAGGAGCTTTCCTCATTGTCCAGCCATAAAACACGTATAAGCAACCTCTTGGTCACTTGATTTATTTTCCAAACTACTTGTACTCACCATGCCCCAAGTAGTGGCTTCCATGGTCTTTTTTCTTTTTCTTCTTAGACTTTTTCTTATGTAGAGGACATTCTAGTTTTAAATGTCCAGCTTTGTTGCAATTATAGCATGTAGGAGTTTTACTTTTAGATTTCTTTTTGCTAATTTCTTCTCCTTCTTTGTCTAATTCAGAGTCTTGGTTTCTTCTTTTAAATTTGTTTCTCCTTCTTAGTATCCTTGCTAGCTTTTCAGATATGAAGGCTTTTTCATCTTCATCCATTTCACTACTTGAGTTTTCTTTTAAGGCTTTAAAACCTATTGATTCTTGGGCTTTGGTTTTTCTGTTCTTTTCATTTATTGTCATTTCGAATGTGAGGAGAGAACCCATAAGTTCATCTAAGGAAGTGGTTTTTAGATTTCTTCCTTTCAATATGATAGTGGCTTTTGGTTCCCATATAGTTGGCAGCCCTCTAAGAATTTTCCTTATCATCTCATAAGTAGTGTAGGTTTTTCCTAGTGCATTTAGGGAATTTATTATGTGAGCGAACCTAGTAAACATATTAGTTATGGATTCATCCGGGTTCATCCTAAAGGCTTCATATTCACTTGTAAGCATATCAATCCTATTATCCCTAACATCTATAGTTCCTTCATATGTTACTTCTAGCTTGTCCCATATTTCCTTAGCTGATTTGCAAGAAATTACTCTATTAAATTCATTGGCATCTAAAGCACAATATAGAGCATTCATGGCACTAGAATTTACTTGCAGCATCTTATAGTCTAAGTCTGTCATATCAATTTTCTCCTTAGGGACTTGTTTTCGATCAACTATCTTAGTGGGAATTTGGTCACCTTCCATGACAACCTCCCATGCTTTCCAATTCATAGTTTGAAGATATATTTGCATTCTCTTTTTCCAGAAGCTATAGTTCAAACCACAAAAGTTTGGTGGCCTAGTTGAAAATAGTCCCTCTCTAAAGGGAGCTATGCCTAATTGAGCCATTTAGATCTTTTTATAGCTACTAATTAAGATTTGCTATAACCCCGCTCTGATACCAATTGAAAAGTAAGGTGTAGTCCCAAGAGGGGAGGGGGTGAATTGGATTTTAAAACTTTCTTCTAATTCCTATGAGAACTTCTTCTTGATTAATTAATTTTAGGCTTGTTTGTTTAATTTGTCAATCACACAAGAACTTAGTTTCCTTTATCCAATCAACAACACAATTAAACAACCAATCCATTAAGCACAATATTCAAACCAAACAACCAATTAATTTCCCAAGTATAAGTTAACAGCAGCACTATTATATTAATGGAAGTATGCAAGATTCAACACTCTTTGGAATATAAACACATTCAAACTTTAAACCATTCATCTACAATATATCAATATATTAAATTCAACTTTCAGCTTTTTTTTTTCAGCCCTGATTATAAATTTGAATCAAGCGCTGTAGTAATGGATTTGCTTCTTTAATATGATGTGTAATATGAAATCCAATCAACACAATATCCACACTCTTCCCAATATTCAGAATTCAAATAAACTCTCTGTTAATTTATCTTTGGGATGTTAACCAAGTAACGTA
Source organism: Malania oleifera (assembly GCF_029873635.1). Classification (NCBI taxonomy): domain Eukaryota; kingdom Viridiplantae; phylum Streptophyta; class Magnoliopsida; order Santalales; family Ximeniaceae; genus Malania; species Malania oleifera. Next base: position 63,470,130 of record NC_080417.1, on the reverse strand, counting down.
CTCTCGTATGGTTTCTGCAAGGTATAGTATAACCAACGTACTCCCTTTTGATTTCCGCAACGCAAATCAAAATCAGGCTTCAAGTTTACTTGATTTTCAAATATGTGTAGTATATATGATTTCCAATTTAAACCATCCACGCAATTTAAATATGCTAAAAATAAAAAGTAAGGGAATGAGAGAGTGAGATGGAAATTTTTACGAGGTTTGGCTTATACCCAGCCTACGTCCTCGCCTTTGGTAAACCACCAAAAGATTCAACACTCCTTGGTTAAGGCTAGAGCCCGCCTCTCTAAGCAATATCCCCTTGCATAGCCAACGATCCAAACAACCCTTGGAATCGTCAATCTACAAGATACAAATCAAATATTTTTGTACAAATAATTTGCTCCTAAAAGATTTAATTAGTACAACCATTCAGAACTATAATATACTTCAAAGTAAATAACAATATGGAAATTAACTTGAAACTCAATGAAGTATATTACCGATTAATTCTTTCAATGATTGAAAGATTTAGAATTTGTAGACCAATTCCGGTGGAATAAGATCAACAAAAACTTAGTTGAATTCGTGCAAGTTGAGAGCAAGAGAGAGCCTTGAGAATTTGAGAGCAATTGGGAGAGATTTTTAATTTTTGCAAAATTTGAATTCTTGGTGTATTGATTCAATAATCTTTGAGACTTATTTATAGACTTGAAAAGGTATGTAACTTGATCCCCAAGTGACTTGGAGTATTCCCCAAGTTTTCACAAATTTTGAGCCCCAAGTAAACCATTTAAAAAATGTTTCCGTTGAGTATTTTAAAATTGTGTTCGAGTGGCAGTCACCTGCCATGATCTGGAAGTCGCCTACGATGTTATTTTTAAAGGGGTAGTAGGGGTAGTAGGGTGGCAGTTGCATGTCAGGACACAGCTAGTCGCCTAGCTTGACCACCCAGGTGCCTGTCATGGTTCAGGCAGTCTACTGGCGGAACACAACACTAGTGTCAACTTTGAGTACCCTTCAGCGTTTTAGTAGTAACGTTTTCAATGTAACTCCAAATTTGATGATCTTGTTGTCAAATGAAAGCTAAGAGAAAATCCTACAACATTCAAGTCGAACACTTTTTAAAATAAAGAGTTTTGGATAAATAAAAATGCACCTCAATGTAGATGTAGAGAAATTGACAACAATTGGAAAATCCTCTTTTTGGTGCTTTTCATTCCAAAAAAGATTCTAACCTCTTTGAAACAATTTTTGACCTTACAAAAATATTTTCCAAGTATGTTCAAAGGTATCTAGGTCCAATAAATTTACCTAAGAGTTTCATGCATCCATATTGAAATTCTTTGAAATACTTACATAAAATTTCCTATAAAGTCTTTCAAATTTTCAATTCTTGAATTCCTTGAGGTCTTCATGCTTGCTTCATCTTTCTTTGAGCTTTCATCAAGTTCTTTTTAATCCTCATGCTCTAATGATCTTCAAGCTTTATCTTTAAATCCATTTTTGAATTCATGCTTTAAGCTTCATATTGATCATCCTTCTTTGAAATATAAGCTTTCATGAATTCTTTAACCTTGCATTCATTATTGAGTCCTAAAAATACATCACTTAAACAAAGCATGTTAATTTCTACTGGCTTGTTAGCATCAAAACAAGATGTTAAGTCTTGTAACGCCAATAAGATTGTCAAAATTAAGAATCTTTGAATTTCAAACTTGCGGGAAGATTGCCAAAATTGAGAATTTTTTAATTTCAATCTTGCGGGAAGATTGTCAAAATTAAGAATGTTTGAATTTCAAACTTGCGGGAATATTGTCAAAATTGATATTTTTTTAAATTTCAAACTTGCAGAAAGATCGTCAAAATTGAGAATTTTTTACTTGCGGGAAGATTAACTATAAAAAAATTGGTTTTTAGTGATGAAAGTATTAGTGACGAATTCAATTTCGTCACTAAAAGTTGGTATTAGTGACAGTTTTTATAAACCGTCACTAATAGTTTAAACATTAGTGACAGTTTTAGCAGTCTTCACTAATACGACACTATTGTTGACGGTTTTGAAACCGTCACTAATACTTTCGTCACTAAAAACAATACGGTAAACAATTTTCACCCGAAATTTTTTTCGAGAAAATATTAGCAAAGATTCTAGGGTATTAGTGACAGATTAAATTCGTCACTAAAAGTCACTTATTAGTGACAATTAACTAACTGTCACTACTAATATTTATGAATAAAAAAAAAAAAAAATAGTTAAGGGTATTAGTGACGGTTTGGGACAACCGTCACTAATAATAGGGCATTAGTCACGGTTTTGAAACCGTTACTACTAGTGTTTTTATTTAAAAAATATATAAAGAAAATTAGTTAAGGGTATTAGTGACGATTTGGGACAACTATCACTAATAGTAGGGTACTAGTGACGGTTTTGAAACCGTCACTACTGGTATTTTTATTTAAAAAAATATAAAAAAAAAAATTAGTTAAGGGTATTAGTGACGGTTTTGAAACCGTCACTACTAGTATTTTTATTTAAAAAAAAAATTAGTTAAGGATATTAGTGACGGTTTGGGAGAACCGTCACTAATAATAGGGTATTAGTGACGGTTTTGAAACCGTCACTATTAGTGATTTTATTTGAAAAATATTAAAAAAAAATTAGTTAAGGATATAAGTGACGGTTTTGAAACCGTCACTACTAGTTTTTTTATTTAAAAAATATTAAAAAAATTAGTTAATTGTATTAGCGACAGTTTTGGAGAATCGTCACTAATCATAGGGTATTAGTGACGGTTTTGAAACCGTCACTACTAGTATTTTTATTTAAAAAATAAAAAAAAAATAGTTAAGGGTATTAGTGATGGTTTGAGAGAACCGTCACTAATAATAGGGTATTAGTGATAGTTTTGAATCATCATTACTAGTGTTTTTATTTAAAAAATATATAAAAAAAATTAGTTAAGGATATTAGTGACGGTTCTTCCAAACCGTCACTACTAGTTTTTTTATTTAAAAAATATTAAAAAAATTAATTAATTGTATTAGCGACGGTTTTGGACAACCGTCACTAATAGTAGGGTATTAGTGATGGTTTTGAAACCGTCACTGATCCTTTAGCCTAATCAAAATTCGTTTCCGCGCACCCCTCCTTTCCCAATCTTCATTTCCTTCCAATTCCACCCGTTACTTGTCCAGGGCATCGATTCCTTCCATACCTAGATCCTGCAAGCGCTCCATGTGAAACCCTAGATGCCCGCACTCTTCATCTCCTCTAATTTTGAGAATCAAAGCTTCTGCCGACACACAACATGTAGAGGATGGCTCCACGGAATAGCTCTTGTGGAAGAACTGCATCACTAATTTCATGAGATTCAAACAAGGGAATGATGGAGGCACTGGCAATTTGCAAACTGCCGTTTTTACTTACTAAAAGAAGTTCCCCTGGTCTCTTCTCCAACCCTTTCTTCAGGTTTGGCTTAAAATTTAATTTCTTAAATTGGGTGTTTTTTTTTCCCTGTCAAAAGCACCGTTGGGAGCTGGTGAGATTTTGTGCTTTGATTGATTGTGCAGGTTGATTTGGTTTCAACAATACACATTGCGAACAAGGTTTGGGTGTTTCTTAAATTGGGTGTTTCTTTGCCTATTGTTCACTTGAGAGAGAGTTGTAGCATCTATGAGCTGTACTATTTGTAATAAAAAGGTTTTTCTAAGGACTAAAGAAATAACAATGCAATTTTAAGGTCTTCTTTTCCCTATATATTAAACTAGTTTTCAGATTCTTTGATTTGTGTATTATCTGTTGGAGCGTAAACTATTTGAGGTAGGAATTTGATATAATATTCCTGTTTATTTATTTGATGTGTAAACTATTTGTAACAATTCTGTATTGTATGATAGTGCTATGGTACTCTCTCTGCTTTGATTTCAACACAGAAAATTCTTTGATTTTTCATTTTTGAAAAAATATATATATATATATATATATATATATATGTATTGTTTACTAATCTGAACTTTTTCTCTATTGTTATTTAATCACAAGAGATGTTTTCAAACCTCAGGAACAAAAATCTGTGCTGCATATCTGTCTTGAGATAGCGAAGACAGGAAACATTAGCTCATCCCCTTCAATGATAAATGTCGTTTCAGCCATGACCTAGAAGCCTTTAAAACACAGGTAGTGAACAGTTGCTTTTCTGAAATTGTCAGTCCTCTTCCAAATCAATTTTCTGAAATAATTGTATCATTCAACTCTTGTAATGGGCATGGCGTTCTTAAATGCAGAAACCAGCTGATCTGGAGGGAAATTGTCCTTTCATGAGTGCCAAAGTGGCTTGCCCGTATGGGTTGGCATGTAGACTTTTAGGTACACATAAAGATGATATTTGTAATGGAGCTTTGAATGGTCAGAAGATAAGCTCAAAAATGAATGGACTGAGAAAAGATGTTCAGAAGCTTTTATGGAAAAATAAATTGAACTTCCCCAAGGCAAATGCTAAACTCAAACTTCTTGGGTTGATGGTAAGAAGTTGTATAATTTTTTTGATATTGTTTCTTTTTTTTTATTACTTTCTACCTACTGTTACATTTCATTTATTTGTTTATTTACCTGTGCACTATGGGTTGTCTGTGAGTCATGACAAACCATTTTTTAGTCCTGTAACTATTGATTAAATAAGCATATTAGTGCCGTATGTGGAAAATGGAAATTATTTTCAAGCCAAATTTATTTAGGAAATTAAGGGTGAGTTCATTGATTTAGAAAGGCAGTCGTTTCATTTTACATGCTTTAAAAGCTATTAGAAATGCCATGGACTATTTGAGATGGTTTGGACATGTGCAATGGCTGTTAACTCACTGGTAAAGGAAGTATTTTGATTGAAGTGGAGGGTTGTATTAAGATAATAGGAAGACAGATGGAAGCGGGCTGAGCAGTTTAAAAAGATTTAATAAATTTTAATTTAACAAATAGGATATGCTTAAACAAGTTCAATGGAGGAATGATCCATGTAGCTAAAGCCTAATAGTTGGGATAAAGGCTTAGGGATTGTTTGGTATTATGGTTCCAACTGGCTGTTTCGACTGTAGGTGACAGTTGTTATTTGTGATTGAAGGATGTGGTTGAAAAGAGGTACACTACAATTCAGAACTTTTGCTAACAATTGATTTTCGGATTTTATTAGCTTTTGACAATTGCCAACAATTAGAGGTTTTTTTTTAAAGGGTGTTTGAATTGTTTCCTTCTTTTGTTTTTCGCTTGTGTTTTCTTCGACTAGACAAAAATGTGTACATGTTTGGTTGTGTTTTTTGGAAGTTCCAAAAGAAGTCGTTTCTCTAGTTTCCTTAAAAATAAAAACCCACTTTAGTGATATCACTTAGTTGGGCAACAAAGGAGAGGAGCTGTTTATAACATTTATGCCTGGGGTTCTCCACTTCTTTTCCCATCCATGCATTTTCATCATACATTTTTGTTGGCTTTTTTCTTCAATTTCACACACCTAGCCCCCGCCACTTCACATAGCAGCAGCTAGTATGCTGCCCGTTCATGCAGCTGAGGGTCTCATGTTGTGGCTTGTTGGAAGATGGAGGGAAAATCATCTTGCAATTTGGTTCTCAATGTTTATTTGTGGAAAACAGCGATGCGAGCAAGCGAAACATTTTTTATGTGAGGGTTTTTTCTTTTTGTTCTTGAAAGGTTGGAGCTCATTTTGGGCTTAGTGCATTTGGGTTGGTTTCCTGATAGTTTGAATTCTTTCATCCAAATCATGGCTGAAATTTCTACTTGTTGTGGTTGAATTGTGTGGGGACCATTGGAGTTACTCCTTTTCTAGAAATTTCGCAAAGCTACCCCCCCCCCCACTTGCTTTCTGAAGATTCATGTAATGAATCTTGTAGTAATTCGTGTGAAAGTATGCCCTCTTACAAAGAACTTCAAGCTGAATTACTCTTTCTACATAACAAGTTTATTAAAGTCTCAAAGAGGAACACAAGCTTGAAACAAAAAAAAAAAAAGCACTTAGAAATCAACTTGAATCCGCAAAACTTGTTGAAGAAGAAAAAGACTTAAAAATTGAAGAACTTGAGGAGAAAGTAGATAACTTGTCTCAAAAATTAGCTAAGTCTCAAGTAAATGAAGATAGTTAAAAAAGTGCAAG